>NC_056730.1:403731289-403883566 GCF_019279795.1 Protopterus annectens | reverse complement strand
ATAATCTTATAGTAGGCTCTATTGACCTAGCCCTAGAAACAGCAGCATATGTATCATCACCATTGAGGATAGCAGACATTTGCGAAATATAGTCAGTATTAGTCATCACCACCATCCCCCCCATATATATATATGTACACACACATATACACACACACACACACACACATATATATATATATATATATATATATATATATATATATATATATATATATACACACACATATACACACACATATATACACACACACACACACACATATATATATATATATATATATATATATATAGATAGATATATATATATATATATATATATATATATATATATATATATATATATGGTATTTCTTCAACTTCACTATTTAAAAAGAAACTTAAATCATATCTTACAACTCACTGGCTATGTCCTTGTACTAACCCTGACTAATAATCTCACACTGTTAGTCTTGCCCAACATCATCTTTTTTTTTTTTTGCATCTCTCTTTCTGTTACTTTAAATCCACCTTTCTGTTACTTTAAATCCATTATCATTTAGGCTGACTTACTGTAACCAGGAACAACTGAATTGGCCATCTTACTGTCTCATCAACAACTGTTTTTTTTATATGTTTTGTTACCTTGGAACACATGTAATCATCTCATAATATTCTTGTAATTAATCTTTTAATGTACTGTTTCTGTTAGTTTTCTATGTGGAGCTTTTCTCCCCGGGCCTCTACTGAAAATGGATATATAGGGGCACCTGACATCTGGGGCAAGAAAAACTAATGTAATGGCATCTGCTGCATGTTTTATACCCCTGGCAATCTGACATCATGGAAGAAGGGACAGTAACCGATGCAGGACCCAAGACTTTGTTAATCAGGCTGACTGAAGGCGACCTGCCAGCAGATTACCCCAACTGTAATGACTGCAACAGTGAATACACTCTATCTACATTTATGGTAAGTGTACACAACTCTACTTTCCTTTGGTGGATTAACCAGGTTTCATTGAGTTCAGGACTTCCCATTCAGGTTCCTTCCCCACCCTACTGCTGTTTACACATGATTCATTCCTGTGTTGGGGGGCTTCCTCAGATGATGTCTGGGTCTGGTCTCCCCCAACAAGTGAAAGATCATAATATCAAGGAGGTGAGAACTTTGCTTTTAGCTCTACAGGCTTTACATTCTCTTGTTTCCAGGTCCCCTCTGGAATGTTTTTAGACAACACTTCTGTCATGTGGTAGTAAACAAACAAGGGAGCACAGTATCTTACCTTCTTTGCTGGCTGTCCCTCATAGTCTGGGATTTTGCTATCCACCATCATTTGACTGTTCAGACAGTTTACAATCCTTCACTGCAGTTTGACTGCAGACTGTCTAAGCAGTTCCAGGACCTATACTCATGAGTAGATGCTTCACAAGCAGGTTTACCTGAACATTGTCTATTAGTTGAGTATTTCTCAAGTGGATCTTTTTGCCTCCTCTCTGAACAGACAACTTCCCAAGTTCTGCTTGAGTGCTGAGTCCTCTGGCTTGGAAGGTGGGTGCCAGGTCTTATTTAGTTATTTATTTTGGAAGGGAATGTTCCTGCATGGTAATCCCCAGCTTCCTGTTGTCAAGGGTCCTACACATGATCATGTGGGACATGCCCACAATCTTACAGGTGACTCACTTTTGGCCCAGACAGCATTGTTTTTCCCTTCTCTTTCACGTGGCCAGAGACATTCGCCAGAAGTCTCCTCACTGGATAGATCTTGTCACACAGGACAATGGCTCTCTTTCACCCTCTTCTAACCCTACAGCTGCTTTCTATGTGACAGGATTTTAATTCCTTTTAGACACCAGTTTTCTGTGAATGTGCTTCAGGTTCTGCAGGGGTCCAGAAAACCAACAGAAGAGATTTTCTGTCTGGTGTCGCAAACATGAACAGGTGCCTTTCTCTGTGTGCATTCCCACAGTTCTTGTGAGAGTTGTTCACTTCTGGTCTGAAATACTTCTCTGTTAAAGCTCATCTGTCATCCATTTCTGCTTGTTTGCCTTTGAATCCACCACTTTCTTCTAGATTTGAAGTTGAAGGTTTTGATGGACATCTTTCATATTAGGATTCCAAGAAAGCCACATTTGGTACCTTTAATTTTGTCCTTTAGAAGCTGATCGAGCCACCTTTTGAACCAGCAGCTTCCTGTACCTTGCAGCTGTATACCTGCAAGAATATCTTGTTGGTGGCTCTGACTTCTGCCAAGAGTCTCTGAATTGCAGACTGTCATGACAAGTGCTAGATTGGGTATACTAAAGCATTTTACAAAAATCTGCTACTAGGTATCATAATTTATAAATCAAATGGATTCCTTTTGCAGTGTCATTTCTTCAAAACCTTCTGGATATCAACCAAATAGAGTAAGCTATCTAAGCAGGGAAGTAACTATATTTTTTTACTTCAGATTTTTCTTGACCCAAGATAGATGAGAGGGGTCTGAAGTTTATTGCAGGAAAATTAGTAAAGGAACCAAGATATTGAGACTCAGTTATTCAGGAAGATAAGTTGAGTGGGATGAGGCTAAGCAGAAGTTTGGACTGCAGGTTAGACAATGCATACCCCAGCAGGCCTTGATAAGAGTATAGGTAATGAGGGCATTTTTTCTGTTATTTGTTTAAAAATCTTTATTAAATCCCCATATTTAGTAACAATGCAGGTGCCCATACATTAAGACAAAAGTTGCTTAAGCCCTGCCTGCCTTGAATTTTCATTCCTCTTCCAGAACATTGTTGCATGTATTGTTCCCATACATCTCATTTATTTCTTTGTACTTGCTCCTCCCCCCCTCCAGTTTTTATCTCTCTTAACACCGTTCAGTAATTAAGTTACAGTTGTGTTTTTTTATTTTCTTATTGCTTGTTTTGCCTGCCAGTAACATTAAACTTGGTAAGAACTTGCTATGTCTAGTCAGTTCAGTTTCTGTATTCCAGCTGTAAAGAATCATGTTCTTAGTTACAATAATTTGCTCCCCCAACATTTCTGAAAAATACACTGTAGAAAATTAAATTCTGCCATTGTCTTTGGTGTAACAGGTGGCACACCCACCTTTGGTGCAGAAGGTTTTGTATTTGGATTGTTGATACTGCAGTGTAATATATGGTGGTGGTGCACTCGTGTGTTGTCATTTTGGATGAGATGTTAAGCCAAGGTCCTGTCTCCTTGAGTTAATGGTAGCTCAGGTGTATGTAAAATATCCCGTAGCACCTATTGAAGAGTTGTGCATTATCTGCTTACACAAAAATAGACACCTTTTTGGTTTATTGCCACTTTCCTCTCTTCTGTCACATCACCTGGTTACTTTTCCACATAATTTTTTCAGAAGTGTGGAGGATGGTAATCTGTCTCTCACCCCGTGAAACAGAATAACTATCACTCTGATCATCCTGCTTGATTATTTTTTAACAGAACATCATCTGCAAGCTCTCCTATTCTGTTATCTGCACCACTTCAACAGACTCTTACTTCCTTATATATGACGACAGCTAAACACTGCTTATTTTTTAACATCCACACAGGACTATTTCTTTACATTCTGAAGCTCCATATAAAACAGTATTTTATCCACATTCTCACTTTCCACCTCCAAACTTTCCACAGATTTCTCCTCCATTCTGCTGCTGTCCTTGGGCCTCTTCCTTGCTGCTGTAAAAGCCTCCAGCACCATCTAGCAGATGTCTTCCCATATCATTGTTGCAGTATTCTTTACAGTAGGGATCCCCTGCCAAGGGTACCCAGACGTCTGGCCAGTATACCAAAGCCTTTAGGTTGTAATAGGTATGCTGTACATCAGATGTATGCTTTCCATGCACATGGGTATAAAGGTGACATATGGACATACAGTCTTCAGAACTTTGCTGCCAGTCCGACCATCATCTTCGATTATTGGTCTGAATGTTTGTTGGTCTGCTAGTTACCAAGCTGCTTTTCAGGTAAATGCCCTGTTGCGGGGAGCTTTCTTCTCATCTCCTTTTTATGTTATGGTTTTGGTTTCATGTCATCCAGAAAGGGAAAATGCCAGTGCAGGAGACAGAGTTGCCATAAGGAGCATCATGAGCAGTGTTTGTTTTCCTTAAGTGCTTCTTACTCGTATGTCTTTTACCATTTGTCAGGGGTTTGTTCCAAAAACCTTGCATAGTTGGCTATCTTTAGACATTTATTTTAGAATAGCAACATATTAAATTCTCAGCTAAAGATACTATGGAATAATCTTCCCAGCCCGAGGATCAGCCGTTTGCGAAGAAGACCAAGAAAGTTCAGTCAGATTCTTCTGCTGTACCGCCTCCACCAGATGTCTCTCTCGATTAGTGAAAGCTCAGAGGACCACCTAGTTTTTTGATCAGATTTCCCTGCCACAACAGTTTGAGTCCAGCGCATCCATGGAGGCCTTGCAGACATCTGCTTTGGATGTTCAGGGGAACAGTGTCTGATTATTTCCAAAGAGCCTAGGAGTGTTCCTCAAATCTTGGTGAGAAGAGATTCCTATTATGCTTAGAGTGCCATCAGGGGTCAGAGCTATCCAAGATCTTTAGGGCTGATGTCCCCTTAAGAAAGAAGCAGAAAACTAAGCAGCTTTCCTCTGCCTCCCAAAGATCCTCAAAATGAATGGCAAAATTTCATACAAGGTCTGTTTAATGTCCTTATGGCTCGGAAGCCTCCTCAGGGGGATTCTGTTCCTACACCCCCTTGGTAGTCTACCTCTCTTAAGAGGCCTAGGGAACAGGTTTCCTCTGATGAAGAATCCTTGACCTATTCTTCACAGATTCCATCTCACTTGGATTATGACTATGAAGAGGAGGAATCTATTAGTCTTGATCCTCCTTATGAGGAGATTTCTTTTGGAGAGTCCATTTCCTGTGTGATGAAGTTTAAGTGGGATTGTGTTCAGGTCTCAGATGTTCAGAAATGTTACTGTGAACTTCAAATGGAGTCTCCTAGGCCCTCTGCTGTCCTTCTATTCCAGTGTTGCAGTATTCTACATGTGGGTTTACCTTCTTCCTCTCCAGTTCGTCCAGCCAGTTTTCCAAAGATTTCCAGTCCCTCTAGGTGCGTCAAGACGTCTGATGTGGCAGCAGGTACATGGGCCGTAAAAGTGACATCTGCATGCACCCTTAGAACCTTTCAGCTGCCAGTCATATGCCAGATGCTCCTGCTTCTCGTGGACGTCTGATCAAGAAAAATTCAGTTAAGTACCCTATTGGGGATCCTTTCAGCCCTACTGTTCTTATAGTCTGTTCATGTCATCCGGAAAGGGCAAGTGCAAGTGTGATTGGCAGATTCCCCACAAAGGCACCCACAATCAGTGTGTCTCTTGTTTAAGTAGGGAGCACTACCATGAGAATTGTGCGATTTGTCAAATCATTTGTCCAAAACCTTACATCACCGTTTACAGGCATTACATCTGTACTTAGAAAACCAGCGCTTAAAATAAACAGCGTTAGGGATGGAGGCTGTGTTCAATGCCCCGTCTGAATCGCCCAAGAAGAGGGCCAAGGGCTTGCGGCCTACTTCTTCAGCTGCACCTCTTCCAGCTGTTCCTCAGTTTGTGGCCGACATTGGCCTGGTTGAGGATTCAGCGTCCACCTGTGTGTCTAAAGCGGGTACCTCTGAGGAAGCCGCACAATCTCGAGGGGACACCAACTCCAAAGAGGCTACACCAGCGTCTTGCTTAAACACAGATGGGGGGGAAACCACTGTTCACTCTGGGCTTGGCTGATTCCACTGCCATCATCCCTACCCCTGACCCGAGGCCTTCTCCCAGCCGGACGCCAGCGAGGCCTCCTAAAGGAAAAACAGAAAACAAAACATCTATCTCCTGCTACTGAAAGCATGCCCAATTGGCTGGCCTTCAGCCAGAGTTTAATGCCTTTATGGCTGTTAGGCCTACTGCCATAGAAACCCCCTAGGTCTGCTCCTCCCCTTCTAAGTCCCAGACCTCTCATTCCTGAAAGGAGGGTAAAACAACTAGAAGAGGAGGATCTGTCTGATTCCTCAGAAGATTCTCTCTTACTCCTCTCCGATCTCTTCCACCCTGGGATATGGATCTCTAGAGGAAGGCTGTATTGAACCGGACTCCCGTGTGGAGGATTTAACCTTTGGGGAAACTATCAGTAGGATGAAAGACCACTTTAAGTGGGAATCCTCAGATATGAATGAAGTACAGAAGAGGTTTTACGACCTGATACAAATGGACTCCCTAAGTTCTTCTACTATCCCCCCTATTAAGCCCGGACTTCCTGGATGCTTTGGCTTCTGCTTCCATCAACCCAGACTCTCAACCTCCAGCCCCCCAGAGAGCAGATAGACTCTACAAAGTCCCTGAGACAAAGATTTCTGATTGTGTCCTCCTGCTGATCCAGCCACTGTCTCCATCTCTACTGATAGGGCTTGCAAGCTTTTTCCTACCACTACTATTCTTCCAGTTGATAAGGACAGCAAGACTTTGGAGACGTTGGGAAAGAAAAGAAACTCTACACCTCTGCTACCCTGTTATTCAGAGCCACTAACTACCAAACTCACATGACCAAATATTCCTTAGCTCTGCTGGACAAAGCCAATAAGGAATTAACGGATATTCCAGATTGTGTAGCCAAAGCTTCTTTGACCTCCCTGCTAGCCTTCACCTCTCGGGTGAATAGACACTCCTTAAGATGCACTTGTGATGCAGCTGAAGCCTCAGCTAGGTCAGCTGCATCAGCTTCTGCACTAAGTTGATACTAATGGCTACGCCTTCAGCAGTTTTCCGATGACTTCAGGGCCAAACTTATTGATGCACCTTTGGATCACTCTGCCCTGTTTGGTGAGAAAGTGGCTGACCTGTTTAAGTCCCTGCAACAAAAAGGAAAAGAATTACAGGACCTAAAACACCTCCTAGTCCTTCCCATCCCTAAGTTCCATAGTAACTACCCAGCTAAGACGCAATTTGTCAGGAAAGCCTCTAGGCCTACAGCTACCCCAGGTCTAAAAGACCCCCTAGAAGACAGCCCCCTCCAGCTAGAGTTTCTCCGTCCTTCAGCCAAAGGGCCTCCCTTTCCAGATAGGGCAGGTAGTGTCTGACTGCCTGCCAAGCTTTCAACGCCCCCATCCCTTCCCCTGTCTGCCCGGCTCTCTCACTGTCTTCCTGCATGGTCACTCACCTAGACAAGTGGGTTGTGTCCATCATACAGAATGGTTACTTTATGTCCTGAATCACCCCCTCAGCAAGGCTGGGCATACCCCAGCCACCCACCAGTCAATTACTCCTCCTACTGCAGGTTCTGCAAACCCTACTGATACAAGACATTGTAGAACCAGTGCTTACAGAATCAAAAAGAAAAGGATTCTACTCCAGAATCTTTTTGGCACCCAGAAAGGCGTCTGTATCACGTTATCGAAATCTTACTACATCGAATCAATAAAGGTCGAACTTTATTGATCAAAGTAGTAAAATATCAAATAACGTAATAAAAAAAAACTAGCGTGGTGCTGCACCCCTCATACCCCTACTTAAATATACCAACTCCGAAACCGTACCTGCACGATGTTCTGAACTTTCGACATTGTCGCGCCGACAGTATCGTATTCAATATTGTCAGTTTACAACAACGTGAAGTAGACCCCTAGACAGGATGGACCATAGAGGCCAATTCTAGAACTCTCATGTCTCAACCCCTTCTTAAAAGTTACTACTTTCAGGATGCTCACTCTCCCTACCCTCTTCCCCCTCCTCCTTCCTCAGAGATTCATGGCAACCCTGGACATAAAGGATGCCTACCTTCACATACCTATAAAGCCCACTTTCAGGAAATACCTCAGATGTCCTTCAAGAATGCAACTGCAGTCATAACATATGGGTTGTCCTGCCTCAGGCAGCCCTCGGTCGGCCGGATTCCAAAGTCTGGGTCCGACGTCGGCTGATGTCGCATTTCTCTCCGTTGTCAGAGCGGCTGGAGTACATAAGCATCAGCCGACGCCATTTTCTCCAGTCTTTCTTGCCGCGCGGTGCCCGAAGCAGAAGCAGTTCGCAAGTGCCGGTCGGTCAGCTCCTGTATTCTTCAATTCCGAAGTCATCAAAAAAGCGAAGTACCCCGTTGGGGACCTTTTCTTGCCTCAGCCGATGTCAGAAATTACTGAAAAAGTTAACAATTGTCTTTCTTGTGGTAAACAAATACCTCATAAGGATTTCCACTCTTACTGTCTTCCTTGCCTTGGCCCAGACCACGACGTCTCGGCCTGTGTCGCCTGTGCTCGCTTCAATAAGCGCACTCTTAGGCGCCGGGTGGAGTTCGCTGAAGATTTTTTCGGCGAAAAATTTGCTTATACAATGCCGCCGGAACTTCCGACATCGCAAACTCCCAAGAAACGAAAAGACCGGGACCGACATCCTCGGCCCGCGTCCACCACCGACTCCACGCCAAAACCTACCACAAGTGCTCCGGTTCCTCCTGAGACGTTTTTTCCACCGCTCCGAACCGAAGACACCGCATTACCGACGACTCCGATACCGGATACCACTCCGCCAATTATAGATTTTCCTCCGGATACTGAAACCAAGGAAATGCCCGAGACCATTGCTGTAGATAAGGTCACTCCTGCACGTGGAGCTGCCAGGCCTCCTATGGCCATGTCTATTAAGGCCTACACTCGGGCTAAGGCAGCCAGCAAGACCAAGCACCTTACTGCTAAAGCCTTACCTCAGCCTACTCCAGAGAGACAAATCATGACTATGGCCACAGATTTAATTTCTATGATTAGAGGTTCACAGGCCCATCCTGAGAGAGGATCCCAGCCTCCTTCTGATAAGAGGCCCTGGGTTGAACCCTCTGACCCTATCCCTTCAGATGAAGATTCTGAGGACTCTGTCCACTCCGATGGCCAGGAAGAGCTCTTCCAGACCTATGAAGACTCGGATGCAGAGGATTCCATCCCCTCGGCCTCCCCTCCTGAGGATATTTCTTTTGGGGAAGTTTTGCATACCATGAGGGAACATTTCAAGTGGCAAGGCCAGGAATATTCTGATTCCAGAAAGCGCCTTCGAACTTTCCTTAAAAAGCCCCAGCACAGGCCCTTAGCTATCCCTCCTGTGCTTGATGTTTTGGATGATTTATATTCTGACTCCAGTGTTACCCCTGATTCTCTTCCTCCTGCTCCAGCCAAGCCAGACAGGTATTACAGGGTCCCAGAAACACATTCCCATTTATTCTGGGCCCATACTGTTGATTTGGAAACTATTTCTCAGGGACCTAAAGGTGTTTCAGCTTCCACCTCTAAAAATCCCTTGCCTTCCAACAGGGAAGCTAGGTCATTAGAGAGATGGGGGAAAAAGGTATACACCTCCACTACTTTATCTATGAGAGCTTTGAATTGCCTTTTTCATATGTTACAATATCAGGATTTCCTGTTAGAAGATTTACAGAAAACATTGGCCTCTCCTGATCCTTTAGACAGGAAGTCTTTGCAGGAAGCTGTACATAATTCTCAGCAAGTCAGCAATCACTTCCTGCAGTGTGGATATGATGCACTGGAAGCTTCATGTAGGGCAGCTATGACAGGGGCAGTCATTCGTAGACATACATGGTTAAAAGAACAACCTCTACCAGATCATGTCAAGGCAAAACTTCTGGATGCACCCTTGGAAAAGAACAAGCTTTTTGGTGCTAATGCTAAAGATGTGATGTTATGTGATCCTATCTCGCCTACATTCTGTACTGATGGGCTCGGAGCCGATCCCTCGGCTCCGACTCGGCACGCTATGCTATAGAGCAAAGCCTCTTATTGGCTGATCTATTCTCTATCCCAGGATGCACCACCACTAATCCCCCATATCTTGTTTGCCGCTTACAAGCTAGGACGTGGTCTCAAACTTGGCTGAGCTAAGTACTGTTTTTTTCTAAAGTTTCCTGTCAGGAAATTTCTTATTCTTACCCAAAAAGCTGTTTTAACAGCTATTGTTGTCGTACGAGTGTGTTTTGGTGCATTTTGTTGTGGAAAATTGTGCGTTTCTTTAAGGGAAAGGTTTCCCGTTTAAGTTAGAGGGGTCTTCCCTTATTCTTCAGCTAGTGTCTATTATTTTTTCAAGGAGGTCAAGTACCTGTTTAAGTTAGAGGGTCTTGGCCCTCCTTTTCAGTGTTTTTTTTCTGATATTGTATTGTATTGTGTCGTTTTAAAAAAAAAAAAAAGTTAGTTAAAATTTTTTGTATTGTGGTAAAATCTTTGTTCTGACTAGATAGTGCTACTTTCACCTGTTTTAGTGTTTTTTGATAGGCATTATGTCAAAAGAACATAGACCCTCAGGGTTCAAAAAGTGCACGAGGTGCGGTTATAAGATGTCTATAACCGATGACCACTCCTCGTGCGTATATTGTTTAGGCGCCAAGCACCTACAGGAGTCCTGTAGCGTGTGTCACGCCTTTTCATCTAGAGTCCTCCAAGAGAGGAAGAATAAATATTGAAAGGGCTGATTAAACCCTCCTTCGAGGAGGCCTTATCTTCCTCATCCTTTCCTCCCAAGAAGAAGAAAGCGTCGGCTCCGACCAGCCCGTCAGAACCGACTGCTAAGAAACCTAGGCAGGCTTCTCCATCGGCTCCACGGACTTCGAAGCCGAGGGCGGAACGGTCTGCCTCGATGCCTCCAGTCTTGACTCCTCTGGTTTCGGAGCCGAGGACTGGGGCGTCGAGAGGCGGGTCACCTTCATCGGCTCCACTGATTTTGGAGCCGATGAGGGTTGCCGGCTCAGACTCTTCCCCTTCGGCGCCGAAGCCCTCCTCGGCACCGAGGGAAATTGTTTTGGGATCTCCCTCGGAACCGATATTGGTAGAGTCCATTCGGAGCCGGTCCCCCCAGTCCTTTGGAGCCGATGGAGAAGTCGGTTCGGACCCGATCGGTTTCATCTAGATCCTCCAAGATGTCTGATTCGGACATCGACAGGGTGCTCCTAAGACTTTTCCAGTCTCCTGTGTTCCAGAAGTTAGTTTCGGCTCCAGCCCATTCGGCTTTGGAGCCGATGGTCCACCCTGTAGTTATGGTTCCTCCTCCAACAGCCTCGGCACCGTTGGAGCCGGTGCTGGTGGAGCCGATGAAGGTTTTCGGGTCGGCCCCGACCCTTACTCCAACCCCAGCTCTCAAGTCGGAGTTCGGTACGCGGACTTCCTCTGTCGGCCCCGGGGGGACGCTTCGGGACTGATGTTTTCGGTCCCAAGCCTTCCTCTCGGTGCGTCGGCTGTGGGGGTACCGTCTACTGTTGTGGCCACAGGGGTCAGACCTTCCCAGGATTCTGGTGGTCCGGCCTTCAGGGCCATGAGGAGTGCGTTGGCCAAATCTTCTTTGGCTACCTCCACGGTCTCTCCAGCACCTTCCCTGCATACGGAGACTGGGTCTTTGGCAGTCCCCCTGTCCTTAGACAGCGGAGCCCCGGGGCCTGAGGTCACCCCCACTGGGGGTTCCCCCCCTCCTGAAGGTCCCTCTGAAGCTTATTCGGAGGAACCCCCAAGGAAAAGATCGTGCAAGAGGAAGCATGTTGACTCCCCCGATGAGTCTCTTACATCAGACACTGATCTTGATGATGCAGAGGGGTCCCCTAAGTCGTCCTCAGATGATGTCTCCTTTGCAGACATCCTGGAAGCCCTGAAACAACGAGGCGGCTGGCATTCCAAACCCCCTTCTGCTGACGAGTCGGTGTTCCTTAAGGCCTTCGGGGCTCAGCCCTCCACCTCCTGGGTATCTCCGCCCTTCGATGAGCTCCTAGATTTGATCTGTCGAAGGGCGTGGGAACACCCAGACTCTGTGGAACCGGTGCCTGCTCGCCCAAACAAGTTCCTGTCAGCACCCCCAGAAAAGGAGTTTTTGATGAAAGGTGTGGCTGTAGACGCCTTGGTGGTGGCATCTGCTACCCAACAAGATGTAGCAGAGGCTTCGACGTCCGTCCATCCTCCTAATAAGGAGTCTAGGAGCATGGATTGGTACGGTAAGCGCACCCTCAGTTCAGCGGCCTTTACCTTAAGATCCCTGAATTATTTAACTTACTTCACCAGGTTTCAGAGGGATCTGATCAAGGAGCTTTCAGATACCCTCTTGGGTAACCTACCTGAGCAGCTGGCCCAGACGGTTGGCTCTCAGTTGGCTACGCTGTCATCCATATCAAACTCGTCCATGAGGCTCATTTCTTATGCGGCCGAGGGGGCGAGTAGAGCGGCGGGTACAGATATTGCTCTACGGAGGCAAGCCTGGCTCCGCCTGTGTCATTTTGCGGAAGCCTTCAAGTCTTCCTTTGCCGCCGCTCCCTTTGATGGGTCCTCTTTGTTTGGACCCAAGGTAAAGGACACATTGACCCGCTGCGAGCAAGAAGGTAAGACTCTGACTGCCGTAGGGGCACGATTTTCCACTCCCTTTCGGCCTTACCCCAAGGCTAAAAGAGGAGGGAAAATGTGGTTCCGTTGATCTCAGAAGTCTTATCCCTCACAGCAGGACGATCCCCCTTCTAGAGGCAGAGGGGGGGGAATTCTTCTGGAAGACGCCATCCCAGAGGCGGCAGAGGCCCCCACAACACTGGAGACCGCGAGTCCTTTCGTGGCTCTTCAGCCTTTCACAATCCCTGAGGGATTGCCCGACTGTGCAGCTCCGGAGCCAGTCTGGGGTCGTTTTTCGAGGCACCTAAAAGCCTGGGAAGGTATCACTCAGGACCGATGGGTGCTTCGAATTATCGCCGGAGGTTACGCCATTCCCTTTTCTCACTCCCCACCTCCGTCCAAGAAAATCCCGGACCCGCCGCCCAGTCAACGGGAAATTGCAGCCTTAGAAGTCTCAAAGCTGCTTCAAAAAGGAGTCATCCAACCAGTCCTCGCAGACCAGATCGGATTAGGGACTTACTCAAGATTCTTTTTGGTGCCAAAAAAGACCGGGGACTTGAGGCCCATTTTGGATCTCAGTATTCTAAATCGTTCAGTCAAAAAGTCCAAGTTCCGAATGGTCACCCTACAATCCATTCTTCCACTGCTGGAGAAAGGTGTTTGGATGTGCTCCATAGATCTCAAGGATGCTTATTACCATATCAGGGTACATCAAGCGTCCAGTAGACATCTGCGCTTCAGCCTAGGAGACAGTCCTTTTCAGTTCCGCGCGCTGCCCTTTGGTCTCACCACAGCCCCCAGGGTGGTCACCAAATGTTTGGCGGTCGAGACTGCTCACCTGAGAAGTCTAGGATTCCAGATGTTTCCGTATCTAGACGACTGGCTCCTAACTGCCACCTCCAAGCATCTACTTTTACAGAGCCTACAAGCCACAATATCACTGGGCACTTCCCTTGGAATCACCTTCAATTGGCCAAAGTCTGTGTTGCTGCCATCTCAACGCATAAGATTCATCGGAGTAGAGATAGACTCAAACCGAATGCGGGTCTATCTTCCTACAGAAAGGATACAAACCATACAGGCTCAAGTTCGAGCCTTACTTCCCAGATCCAAAGCCCCAGCCAGAATGGTCCTGCAGCTATTGGGATCTGTGTCCGCCACGGTTCCTCTAGTTCCCCTAGCAAGGTTGCACATGAGAATTCTCCAGTGGCTTCTTTCAACACAGTGGTCCTTTCAGGATCTCCCTCTGTCACCTCATATGGATCACGGAAACCTGCAAACGGGACCTTCGCTGGTGGCTGGTGCCCTCCAATCTGGATCAGGGACGACCCTTTGTTCCACCTCCTCCTGTGGCCACTTTGACTACGGACGCCTCCCAGATGGGGTGGGGGGGGCATTCCCTGGGCAGGTCAGTCCAAGGCAAATGGCATTCGGAAGAGAGCCTCCTTCATATCAACATCTTAGAAATGAGGGCAGTGTTTCTGTCCCTACAAGCCCTTCACGATTACCTCCCTCAGGGCGTAATTGCCATTCACTCCGACAACATGTCAGTAGTCTGGTACCTGAACAAGCAGGGAGGGTCCAGATCCTACCCCCTTTGCAGAGAGGCCATGAGAGTTTGGGAATGGGCAGTGTCGACCAAACGATTTCTAGTGGCGACTCATATCCCTGGCAAGTCCAATGTGATAGCCGACAGACTGAGCAGAACTATCCTCACGAGTGGTCTCTGAACAATACGGTTGCAACTCAGATTTTCAGCAAATGGGGAATTCCTTGTTGCGACCTCTTTACAACCCCGCTGAATGCGAAGTGCAAAAAGTTCTTCTCCCTCACCCCGGCTCCGGGGGAGAGCCCTATGGACGCACTAGCCCATCCTTGGCCCACCGGCTTGCTATATGCTTTTCCCCCAGTTCCCCTCCTTCCCAGAGTGATCCAAAAGGTGTCTCACTTGGGGAGCAAAATGATCTTAGTTGCTCCTTACTGGCCTCGTCAGGTATGGTTCCCCTATCTTCGGAAATATGCACTGGACGGTCCATAGTTCCTGGATCAGATCCCAGACCTATTAGTTCATCAGTTGGGACTACTCCACCAGTCCCTCCACACCTTGAAATTAACAGCTTGGCTCCTCCTCTTCCGACTATAGTCAGGAATCATACCTTAGACCCGGAAGTCATACATATCTTATCTTCGGCCCACAAGTCTGCCACTAAGAAATTGTATACTAGCAAATGGAAGAGATTTGCTATTTGGGCTCAACTCCGGGGTCTGGATCCCATCACTATTCCTGTATCGGAAGTCCTGAAATTTCTAACTTCCCTATTCAATCAAGGTTCTTCAGTCTCTACCATCAAGGTTCAATTGGCAGCTATTTCCAATTTTCACGAATCTATAAACCCACCTTTAATGAGCAACAGATTGTGTAAGACCTTCATGAAAGGTGCTGCACTTTTACGACCTCCGATTTCTCATCCTGCTCCTCCATGGGATCTCGATGTGGTGTTACGTGCCTTAACTTCCCTTCGAACTGGCAGCAACATGTGATTTGAAATTTCTATCGTGGAAAACTGCCTTTCTGGTTGCGATTACTTCTGCCAGAAGGGTTTCAGAGCTTCAAGCTTTGTCTGTAAAACCTCCATACCTGGTTTTTCACAAAGACAGAGTATCTCTCAGGCCAAATCTATCCTGTGTCCCTAAGGTTTGTTCCAGTTTTTGTCTACAACAGTCATTAGAACTTCCAGTTTTCTTTCCAAAGTACTCAAACAAAGCGGAATACATATTCCACACATTAGATGTTCACAGGCAATTCCGTTTTTATTTAGATAGGACCAAACAAACAAGGAAAACAGATCAATTGTTTGTATCCTTTTCGGATAATAAATTGGGCAAAGCCGTCACAAAAGTCACTATTGCCACATGGATCAGGGACTGTATTAGTCAAGCTTATTCCTCTTCTAATAAAGAGCTTACGACCTCTGTCAAAGCTCACTCTACAAGAGCTATGGCTACTTCAATAGCATTCCATTCTAAGCTTGCCATTAGTGACATTTGTGCTGCGGCTACGTGGTCTTCCCCGCACACTTTCATTTCCCACTGCAAATTGGATGTGGCATCTCGGGGGCGAGCTTCATTTGGTTCCACAGTGCTCAGGAGTGTTTTCCAGTGAGCCACCCAGGATTTAGGTGCTAGGGACGCTGTCCCATCAGTACAGAATGTAGGCGAGATAGGATCACACAACATCTTTTAGTTATGTACTTACCATAACTTTAGATGTTTGGGATCCATCTCGCCATTCAATCCCACCCTCCTTCCCCCTTCCTTGGAGATCAGAAGAGATCGGACGGTCCGAATCCTATTTTTTCATCTTGAAACATCTGGCAATGTTATATAAACAAGTTATGTATGTGTGCATGGATGCGGACAAACAAGATCTGGGGAATTAGTGGTGGTGCATCCTGGGATAGAGAATAGCTCAGCCAATAAGAGGCTTCGCTCTATAGCATAGCATGCCGAGTCGGAGCCGAGGATCGGCTCCGAGCCCATCAGTACAGAATGTAGGCGAGATGGATCCCAAACATCTAAAGTTATGGTAAGTACATAACTAAAAGTTAAAGTCCATCGAGGAAAAAGCAAAATCAGTTCAGACGGTTAAAGATTTCCTCCAGGTTCAGCCCCCCCAGATTCAGTAGGAATTGGCCTTCAAAAAACTGGTCCTTTCCTAATCCTGAAAAATTTCAAAGGGGTAAAAACGGACGTGGCCGAGGAAGAGGACAATACAGAGATGTTCTTCGTGTTTCACTGTTGCAGTCATAACTGTAGGGTGCTCCTGCCGGCAGGCAGCCCGAGGTCGGCCAGAATCCCAAAGTCTGGGTCCGGCGTCGGCTGTACAAGCTAGTACCCTGACGTCAGTACGCTCTGGTACATAGCCCTCAGCCGACGCCATCTTCTCCAGTCTTTCTTGCCGTGCGGTGGAAAGCAGCTCGCAAGTCATTCGTTGGCGATTTTCGAACAGCGTATTTTGTTGTCGGTCCGAAGTTCTTACTTCTCTTCTCAAAGCTAAGTACCCCGTTGGGGAATCTTTTTCTTGTTCCTCCGATGTCAGAAAAAGTTAATAATTGTATAACGTGTGGGAAACAAATACCTCATAAAGATTTCCACTCTTACTGTCTACCTTGCTTAGGCCCTGACCACGACGTTTCTTGTTGTCGGTTCTGTGCCAGGTTCAACTCTCGTACTATCAAGCGCAGGTACGATTGGGCTCTAAATTATTTTGGCAGACACTTCAATTATAGAATGTCGTCGGACACTACCGGAATTCAAAAGAAGCGCAAAGACCAAGACAGGCCTCCGAGGTCCAAACAGGACTCGTTGCAGCTGGAGCCAGCGTCCGGTTCGGCTGTCGTCAGTGAGGCGCTTTTGCAGCCCCTGTCGTCCGCCACTTCTGAACCGATGGCCGATACGGACTCCCATGGGGAGCCATCATGTCCTACTATTTTAACTGCTGCAGGACCTTCGGACGTCGCTCCCTCAGATGGGTCCGGAACCGCTGTGCAGGTACCGGCTTCTGAGGGGGTTTTCAGGTCTACTCACATCACTATTTCAAAGGCAAAGACAAAGACTCCTGTTAAGTCTAAAGTTCCTGCTCAAGCTGCTTCTGAATCTACTCCCAGGACACAGAAGCAATTATCAAAGATGGCTGAAGATTTGCTTACAATGATTAGGGGTTCTCACCCCCCTCCTGAGAAAAGGCCTCGACAGGATGTTCCTCTGGATTCCTCTGACCAGGCTTCTGTATCTTCTGTCTCTTCCTCAGATCAGGACTATTCTTTTCCTCCTTATGAGGATTCGGATGCTGAGGACTCCTTACCCTCGGCCTCTCCGCCTGAAGATTTCTCTTTTGGGGAAACCTTGCATGAGATGAGGGAACATTTTCATTGGGAAGGTCAGGAGTATTCTGCTTCCAAGAAGAGGCTTAGGGAATTTCTTCTTCTTCCTCAGCATAGGCCTTTAGCTATCCCTCCTGTTTTGGATATTGTAGATGATGCTTTTTCTGAGGCAAATTTGAATCCTGATTCCATGCCTCCTGCTCCTTCTAAGCCTGATAGATTTTATAGGGTTCCTGACTCATTTATTTTTATTTAAGAACCCTTCTGTATATCCTGAAACTATTTATCAGGGCTCTAAGGCTGCTAAGGTTGCTTCTTCTAAAAATCCTATTCCTTCTGAGAAGGATTCTCGTGCTTTAGACAGGTGGGGAAAAAAGGTATATACTTCTGCTACCCTGTCTGTAAGGGCTTTAAATTGCCAGTTTCATATGTTTAAGTATCAGCAATTTCTTTTGTCTGTTTTAAAGCAAAAGCTTGCTTCCCTTCCTGCATGTGCAGAGGATAAGGAACTTCAGGATGTTTTGCATGCTACTGAACAAGTGAACAAACATAGTTTACATTGTGGTTTTGATGCTTTGGATGCTTCTTGCAGGGCTGCAGCCTCTGGTACTGTTATCAGGAGACATGCCTGGCTCCGTGAACAAAGTTTACCTGAACAGGTTAAGGCTAAGTTGTTAGATGCCCCTGTTCAGCATGATGTTCTTTTTGGATCTAAGGCTGAGGAAGTTATTAAAAAGATGGAAGAAAAGGCAAAATCTATGCAGACTGTAAAAGATTTCTTGCAAGTTCAGCCTCCTAGATTTTCCAGGAATTGGCCCTCTAAAAATTAGTCCTTTCCCACGTCTGACAGGCCTCAAAGGGGAAGATATAGACGCTCCAGAGGTCGTGGTCAAGGTCAGGCCTCTTACAGATCTAGACAATGGACTGCTTCTTCACCTAGAAGGGGAGAAGACAGATCCCAATCTCAAATAAAGCAAACTCTATGACTCTCTAGGTTGGGCTGCAGGACCCCTTCACCTGGATGCCCCTCTCGGAGGAAAACTGTCTCTTTTTTACAGAAATTGGACTCATATTACCCAGGACCGATGGGTATTGGACGTGATTTTAAAAGGTTACAAATTCCACTTTCATACTTTGCCAAGGGCTTACGGTTGGCCAGATCTGCCAAAACACCAATGGTCAGAGGCCTTAAATCAAGTGGATGCTCTTCTGGCCATGAGAGCCATAGAGCCTGTTCCTCTCTCAGATGGGAAAAGGTTTTTATTCAAGACTGTTTCTGGTTCCAAGAAAACAAAACTCATGGAGACCTATTCTGGACCTTTCTGTGTTAAACACCTTTTTGGAAATTCCAAAATTCAAGATGCTTACTCTGCAGCAACTAATTCCAATGCTCTCTCAGGATGCCTGGATGGTGACATTGGACTTAAAGGAAGCCTACTTACACATTCCCATCAGGCAGGAACGCAGGAAATTCCTCAGGTTCAAGGCAGGTTCGAGGCACTTTCAATTCTCTGTACTGCCCTTTGGTTTATCTACTGCACCCAGAGTCTTTACCAAGTGCCTGGCACCAGTAGTGGCTTATTGCAGACTTCAGGGGATCCAGATTTACCCATATTTGGACGACTGTCTTATTCAAGCAGACAGCAAAGATCTTCTACTTCAACATCTGGACTTTGTTCAACGTCTTCTCCTCCTACTGGGATTCTCAGTGAACACAAAAAAGTCACATTTGATCCCTTCTCAACAAATGGTATTCTTGGGAGCTCTCTTGAATACAACCTTACAAAGGGCCTTCCTCACCCCAGAAAAACAAACACAGCTGGCTTCTATTTTCAACACCTTGGCAACTCTATCTCAGCTCACTGCAAGGAAATTCCTGCAGACTCTGGGCTACATGGTTTCCTGCATTCTGTTGATTCAAAATGCAAGGCTTCATATGAGAAAGCTTCAATGGTATCTGAAAAGTGTATGGTCACAGCATTACCACGATCTGGATATTCTGATTCCTCTGATCCCCTGTCTCCAGAGGGAGTTCCTCTGGTGGTCCAGGGCATGTGCTTTAAACGAAGGAAAGCCTTTTCGTCTACCTCAACCTACTCAAATCCTGACCACGGACGCCTCGGATTATGCTTGGGGAGCTCACTTTCTAGACAATTGCCAGCAGGGAACCTGGACAAAGGACCATCTTCACTGGCACATCAATCTGAAGGAAATGTTGGCAGTTCAAAATGCTCTTCTAGCCTTCAAGAACTTTTTGCAACCAGGGCCTCTGCTAATTCGTACAGACAACACCACGGTCATGTGGTACATCAACAAGCAGGGGGGGTTCTCATCCGTACCCTCTTTGCAGACTAGCTATGGCTTTATGGGACACAGCTCTAAATCTGAATCTACATCTCCAGGCTCAATTCATTCCAGGAGAACAGAATCTCTTAGCAGACAGCCTGAGCAGAAACATTTCAGATCCTCACGAATGGATGCTAGACACCAACTTATTCAACAGGATTACTGCAGTTTGGGGATGTCCCCAGATAGATCTGTTTGCATCCCATCTCAATCATCAGCTGCCTCGCTTTTGCACCAGGTCCTTCCACAAAACAGCTTGGAAAGTGGATGCCCTGTCCTTCAGCTGGAGAAGCCTTTCGGGATATGCCTTCCCTCCTCTTCCTCTACTACCTCGGGTATTACTGAAGATAAAACAGGACAAGCCCAAGTTCCTCATCCTGATTGCTCCAAATTGGCCTTGACAGTTTTGGTATCCCACTTTAAAGCACCTGTTCTTGGAGCCTCTTTGGATTCTCCCTCTGAACCCTTCTCTTCTGTCCCAGCATCAGCATCGGTTACTACATCCCAACCTCAAGACCCTTTGCCTGGCAGCTTGGCTCTTCAAAGGAATTTGATTTCTTCTAGCCTTCCCAAACAAGTTTTGGATGTTCTTCTAGAAGCTAGACGGCCTAGCGCTAGGAAATCTATGCCTCTAAATGGAAGAGGTTTTGTATTTGGATGCAGGACCGAGGCTCGGACCCTCTGGTGCCTGATCTCTCTTCTATTTTGCTTTACCTTTCGGATCTTTTGTCTAAAGGACTTTCCATTTCTTCCATAAAGATTCATGCTTCTACTATTTCTGCTCATTTCAATTCTGATCCTCCTGTTTTTTCTCATCCTTTGGTGAGACAATTCTTGAGAGGGGCTAAGAATTTAAGACCTCCCAGGACCCCTCCTGTTCCTGCTTGGGATCTTAATTATGTTTTAGAAAAACTTACTTTGCCTCCTTTTGAGCCTGCTGCATCTTCAGATATTAAGTTTTTATCTTGGAAGACAGTTCTTTTGTTAGCATTGACTTCTGCCAGAAGGGTCTCAGAGTTGCAAGCTCTCATGGCTGTGGAACCATACCTTATTTTCCACCAGGACAGAGTATCCTTGAGGACTAATCCTACTTTCATGCCTAAGGTGATTTCAAAAGTGGCTTTAAATCAGACAATTCACCCTCCTACTTTCTTTCCTAATCCTCAAAATAAAGGGGAAAGGATTTTGCATTCATTGGATGTGCACAGACAGTTACGATTTTACCTGGACAAGACTAAGGAGTTCAGAAAATCTAATCAATTGTTTCTTTTGCCTCCAGTTCTCTTGAAAAAGCTATTTCAAAACAAACTATTTCCAAATGGATTGCTTATGGAATCAGATTTTGTTACACTCATCATGGGAAACAGTTTCCAGGTACTGTGAGAAGTCATTCTACTAGAGCAGCTGCCACTTCTACAGCTTTTCTCAGAGGAGTTCCTACCAAGGATATCTTGGAAGCTGCCACTTGGAGTTCTGTGCATACTTTTTCCAAGCACAATCTCCCTCTGTATTCTAAGACCAGGGCAGGCTTTGCCTCTGCTGTTTTGCAGGGTCTTCTTGCTGCCCTTTCTTCTGTCTAAGCCTCCTCCCCTTTTTCACTGCTTTGGGATTCCACCCTACAGTTATGACTGCAACAGTGAAACACGAAGAACATAGTACAGTTGTGTACACCTACCATAAATGTAGATGTTCGAGTGTCTTCACTGTTGCAGTCGGGGTTTCTCTCCCTCCTATCCCCTCTTTTTCTCTTATTTGTGGTGCATTTGTGTTTCCTTGTTGGATTCATTTTTGATTTATTGGGACATCTGACATCTAGGGCAAGAAAGGCTGGAGAAGATGGCGTCGGCTGAGGGCTATGTACCAGAGCGTACTGACGTCAGGGTACTAGCTTTTACAGCCGACGTCGGACCCAGACTTTGGGATTCTGGCCGACCTCTGGCTGCCTGCCGGCAGGAGCACCCTACAGTTATGACTGCAACAGTGAAGACACTCGAACATCTACATTTATGGTAGGTGTACACAACTGTACTGTCCTTACAGGGGACGACAATGGCAGCCAGCAAACCAAAGAAGTGACACGGGTTTCCCCTGCCCCACAGCCACAATCTCAATGACTTTCCTCTACTTCTGCCTACCAAGGAACAAATAGAAGCTCCCTTGGGCGGAAAATTATCTCTGTTTTCAGACAATTGGCACAGATTGACAAAGGACAAATGGATTTTGGATATTATAGACCAAGGTTACAGGTTCCATTTTCATACCTTACCAAGAAAACAAGGCATGCCAAACCTACCACAAAACCAGAGGGCAGAGGCTATCAAGCAAATTTCTCTGCTGGCTCGGATAAAAGCAATAGAAAGAGTTCCACAACAAGAACAAGGCCAGGGGTTTTACTCAAGACTGTTCCTTGTTCCAAGAAAAGAAACTCAATGGAGACCAATACTGGATTTGTCCGCATTAAACACCTTTCTCATAGTACCAAAGTTCAAAATGCTGACTCTACAGCAACTCCTTCCCATGCTGGGCAAGGGGTCTTGGCTGATTACTCTGGACCTCAAGGAGGCATACCTGCATGTCCCTATCAGACACAGTTGCAAGAAGATACCTCAGATTTCTTGCAGGGCCAGAGCATTATCAATTCTCAGCATTGCCATTTGGCTTATCTACTGTGCCCAGAGTATTCACAAAATGCCTGGCTTCAGTAATTGCTCATTGCAGGCTCCAGGGGATCCAAATTTACCCATACCTGGACGACTGCCTCATACAAGCGGACGACAAATTGAGTTTGACAAAAAACTTGAACTATGTCATACGATTACTTCAGGCTCTGGGATACACAGTCAACTTCCAAAAGTCAAAGGAATTCCTATGGTGGGCCTCGGTAAGCCAGGCAAATACAGGTATGTCATTCAAAAAACCACAGATAACACAGACCATGACCACAGACGCCTCAGACCTTGGATGGGGGGCACACATGGAAGGCAGATTTATACAAGGACAATGGTCTCCAAAGGAAACACACCTGCATATAAACCAAAAGGAAATGCTGGCAGTAATGCATGCCATCGAGGCCTTTTGACAACAACTTCAGCAAGGCCATTTACTGATACGGACAAGACAACACCACTGTGATGTGGTATATAAACAAGCAAGGGGGCACCCATTCTTACCCCCTTTGCAGACTGACAATGAATCTTTGGGAAAAATCACTGAGCCTAAACATACAGTTACAATCCCAGTTTGTTCCAGGCAAAGACAATGTGCTGGCGGACAGCCTAAGCAGGAATTTCACAGATCCACACGAGTGGAGGTTACATCCGAAGATCTTCACACAACTCACTTCGACATGGGGCAGGCCAGAAGTAGACCTATTTGCCTCTCACCTCAACCATCATCTACAAAAATTCTGCTCAAGGACATACCATCCACAAGCTTGGAAAATAGATGCTCTCTCATTCAACTGGAACTTCCTAAAAATCTATGCATTCCCACCTCTGCCACTGATGACCTCAGTACTACTAAAGATCAAAGCAGAGAGACCCAAGGGGATCCTAATAGCTCCAGTCTGGCCAAGACAACACTGGTATCCACTACTACGGAGCATATGTCACACCAAGAAGTGGGCCCTTCCCCAATGGCCCCTACTTTTGGCTCAACACAACTTCAAAACAGTGCATCCAAACCTTCAGACACTGCAGCTAACAGCCTGGGAGATCCCATGAATAACCTCAAGTCTATCTCTCTCCAAGGAAGTTCAGCGGATATTAACAGAGGCTCAAAGACCATCCACCAGAAAGGTTTATTTAGCAAAATGGAAGAGATTCAGCATTTGGCATACCAGCAAGGGACATGATGCATCATTATTGAACATCCCACTCATCCTGGAATATTTGGCAGATATGCTACAGAATGGACTCTCATATTCTTCCATAAAGATACATGCTTCAGCTATTTCAGCTAGATATAACACCGATCCTCCTGTCTTTTCACATCCTTTGCTAAGGCAATTCCTCAGGGGAATCAAGAACATTAAGCCACCAAGAAAGGCTCCAGTGCCAGCCTGGGACCTCAACTTTGTCCTAGAAAAACTGACTCTCCCTCCATTTGAGCCAGCAGCTTCAGTCGACTTACAATTTCTCTCATGGAAGACAGCTTTCCTGTTGGCAATTACCTCAGCAAGAAGGGTTTCGGAACTACAGGCCCTAATGGCAATACCACCGTTCATGATCTTTCACAGGGACAGGGTCTCATTAAGGACCAACCCTACCTTTATGCCAAAGATGGTATCTAGGGTTTCTTTAAATCAAGCTATTCATCTGCCTGCTTTCTTCCCCAATCCTGAGAACAAAGGGGAAAGACTGTTACATACCTTGGACATTCACAGACAACTTCGATACTACCTGGACAGAACCAGGACCAATAGGAAGTCTGAACAACTTTTTGTAGCTTACGCCCCTGCAGTCCAAGGAAAAGCAATTTCAAAACAGACTATTTCAAAATGGATTGGACATTGCATCAGATTCTGTTATTCCTTTCATGGGAAGACTGTTCCTGCCAATGTCAGACCACATTCCACCAGAGCTACAGCCACCTCTACAGCTTTTTTAAGAGGGGTGCCTACAAAGGACATTCTAGAAGCTGCTACATGGAGCTCCGTGCATACATTCTCCAAACACTACAATCTCCCCCTATACTCCAGATCCAGAGCAGGCTTTGCTTGGCAGTCCTGCAGGGTTTGATTGCCACACCATCTTTTCCTAGAGCATTCCTCCTCCCCAGCTAAGCTATGGTATTCTACCCATATGTTATGACTGCAGTTGCATTCTTGAAGGACATAGTACAGTTTTGTACCTACCATAAATGTAGATGTCCGATAGATATGCAACTGCAGTCGGATTTTCCCTCCCTCCATACCCCTCTATGCCTAGGGTCCACTCCTATCCCTGTTTCTCTTAGCTGGGGATATCTGTTATGGTGTATCTGTTTATTGCTTACTTATTTGTCTGGAATCCTGTTTTTGTCTTCCAATTTGATTACAGCCTTCCTTGGAGGGCACCTGGCATGTGGGGCAAGAAACACTGAAGAAAATGGCGTCGGCTGATGCTTATGTACTCCAGCCGCTCTGACGTTGGAGAGAAATGTGACATCAGCCGACGTCGGACCCAGACTTTGGAATCCGGCCGACCGAGGGCTGCCTGAGGCAGGACAACCCATATGTTATGACTGCAGTTGCATAACTATCGGACATCTACATTTATGGTAGGTACAAAACTGTACTATTTCTGGCAGGCTCATCCCATTTTCAGTACTCTGCCTTGCCCTTTGGGCTTTCTACTGCTCCCAGGGTATTCACAAAATGTCCGTCTCCAGTCATCACTTACTGCCGGACAAAGGGGATCCAGATTTTCCCCGACCTAGATGACCTGCTAATTCAGGCGGAAGACCAGAAGATTCTTCTTCACACCCAGGCCCTTCTGCTCCTCCTGCAGTCTCTAGGATTTCTAATAAACTTCCCAAAATCCCACCTGAATGCCGCACAGGACATTATCTTCCTGGGTTGCAGAATCCGGGCAGACTTTATGAAGGCCATCCTACCAGCAGAAAAGATGGTTTCCCTGACGCACCACCTACTAGCTGCCCTTCAGTCATCAGAACTGACAGCAAGGCAATTTCTGAGACTTCTGGGTTACATGATAGCCACCATTCCCATGTTGTCTCTAGCAAGAATGCACATGAGGAAATTACAGTGGTATCATCTGTCAGTGTGGACTCAGGACTCCCGTTCTCTAGAGTTCAGTGTCCCCCTCCTTCCCTGTTTGAAACAGGAATTGAGATGTTGGGTGGCTCAGGTGGCCCAGAACCCTGGCCTCCCTGTACAAACATCTACTCCCTCCCAGACTATGCACACAGATGCCTCATATTTGGGCTGGGGAGCAATTCTAGGACAAAGAAACGTGCAAGGTTTGTGGACAGACTCAAACTCGACCACATAAACGTCAGAGAAATGAGACCGATCCTCCTTGCTCTACAAGCCTTCCAACCCTATCTATAGCAGGGCCCTCTCAAGGTATTGACTGACAACACCACACTCCTGTGGTATCTCAACAAACAGGGAGGGACAAAGTCATACCATCTATGCAAACTAGCTCTGCAGGTGTGGGAACTGGCCACCTTACAGGGAATTACCCTACAGGCAGCCTACAAACCGTCCCTACACAACTCCCAGGCAGATTATCTAAGCAGAATCATATTAAACAACCATGAAGAGATGCTTCATAGAGATGTTTTACTGAATCTGGTCCACAGGTGGGGTATACCACAAATTGACCTGTTCGCCTCCTCCATAAACAGGCAACTTCGTGGTTTCTGCACCAGGACACACGACCCCAAGGCACTGCCGACAGATGCCTTCTCAATGACTTGGAAGGGGCAGTTTCTGTATGCATTCCCACCCTTCCTCTTGATACATAAGGTGCTGCTGAAAATTCAGCAGGACTCGACAAAATTCTTGCTGGTGACTCCCTACTGGCCAAGACAGCACTGGTTCCCCCTTCTCCATTTGTCCAAGGACAATCACCACAAGTTACCCCCTTCAGTGGACCTGCTCACAGAGCACAAGGGGACTCGGATACACCCACAGTGGCAATCCCTTCACCTTGCCCTGTAGCTGATAGGATTCTGATCCCCTTCAGACACCTGTGCAACAAGGACCAGCTCAGTGTCCTGCAGACCACCAGGAAACCCAACACAAGAAAATCCTATCTTTCGAAGTGGAAAAGGTTTTCTATTTGATGTCACAAAAGACAGACCTGCTGGAAAGTGACATTTCTCTCATCTTGTCTTACCTGTGTGAACTAATGCAGACAGAGTTGTCATACTTGTCTCTGAAAGCACATTAGTCTGCTATCTGTGCCTGCCTTCCTCTGAATCCACCCCTTGCATCCAGACTCCCCGCTAAACTCTTCCTCAAAGGTGTACTACACTTGAGACCACCCACAAAACTGTCCCCTCCTCTCTTGGGACCTTATGTTTTAGAAAAACTCACTCTAGCCCCCTTTGAGCCAGCAGGCAAAGCTCCCATAAAATTTTACACATAGAAAACTGTTTTATTGGTAGCTCTGACCTCAATCAGAAGGGTCTCAGAGTTGCAAGCTCTTATGGCTACACCACCATTTTTAGTCTTCCACCTGGACAGTGCGACTTTTAGGACTAACCTGTCATTCACTCCCACAATAGTCAATTACATATTCTTGAACCAGGCCATCCACCTGCCTACCTTCTTCCCCAACCCACAGGGGGAGTATTTCATTCCCTAGGCGTCCGCAGACAACATAGGTTTTATCTACATAAAACCAAACCTTTTAGGAAATCAGGCCAACTGTTTGTCTCCTTCCACCCCAGAGCCCTGGCGAAAGCTGTGAGCAAACAGACCATTTTAGCCTGGATCTCCAGGGCCATTTCTTTCTGCTACCTACACCATGGAAAGACCTTGCAGGGCAATGTCAAAGCCCACTCCACCAGAGCAATGGCCTCTTCTGTAGGCTTTTTTAAGGGATTATACATTAACTCCATACTTGAGGCAGCTACTTGGTCCTCGGTGTACACCTTCACCAAACACTACAAACGTGACCATTTCTCCAGAGCCAGGGCGGGGTTTGCCGGGGCTATCCTATACGGATTCCTGGAGAACATCATGTAGGCCACCTTCCAGTCCTATGAGCTTTGGCACTGACCCACATGTAGAATACTGCAACATTGGAATAGAAGGACATAGAAAAGTTGTGTAAAATATTACCATAACCATAGATGTTCTTCTCTTCCATGTTGCAGTATTCCTTCCCTCCCGCCTTCCCCTCTTGTCGGACTGCACTTGCTCTCTTTGGTGACACTGGGCAGGCTGTGCCCTTATAGGACTGGCTCTGACTGGGGCTTTTTTTTGTTCTGAAGGCTGGTGCATGCAGACGTCACTTTTATGGCCCATGTACCTGCATGGCATCAGACGTCTGCACCTAGAGAGACTGAAAATCTTTGGAAACCTGGCTGGAACGAACTAGAGAGGAAGAAGGGTAAACCCACATGTAGAATACTGCAATATGAAAGAGAAGGACATCTATGTTTATGGTAAGATTTTACACAACTTTCCTTTCTGGCTGCCGTGTTGGATGCTTTCTCCACAGCTTCTCATGCTCCTGACTCCTTGCCCCCTACTCCTAAAAAACCCGATACGTTTTATAAGATGCCTGAGGATTGAAAATTTCTTTAGAGGTGTCCCTCTGCTGACCGTTCTGTTTCTGTTGCTTCTGATAAGCCATCTAAACTTTTGCCTTCTACAAAGCTGCTTCTCTCTGACAAAAACAGCATAACTATGGCAAGGTTCGTTAAAATGTATATTTCTGCTTCCTTGGCCTTTAGAGCTGCAAACTGCCAGAACCATATGACCAGATATATTTTAGCTATTTTTGCTACTCTCTCTCAGGTCTGTGAGGTTATTTCAAATCTTTCTGACTGAGGGAAAGACTTCAGCTCTTTCTTTACTAGGGACATCTTCTCAGGTTGCACTCCATTGTATTAAATTCAGCCATGATGTAGCTGATACCCTGTAATGGACAGCTACTTTTCAGTCTGTATTGAGGAGGTATTCCTGGCTTTGACTTCAACCTTTTTCTGATGATATTAAGACTAAATTTGATGGATGCTCCTCTAGATAAACCTCTTTTTAGTGCTGTTGAGCTGTTTAAATCCCATCAGGAAAAGAGTAAGGCTTTTCCCAAGTTTCAGAGAAGTTTATCCTAACAAAACCTGCCTTTGTCACAAACAGTCTCATCCTCCCCAAAGGTAAGATGGGTGGTAGAAGGGCTCCACCTCTTAGGTGTACTCAAACTCCTTCAGCTCAGAAGCCTCCTTTTCCTGACAAACCAGCTGCTGTCCGACTGTCCTCGCCCCTCTCTTCTCAGTCACAGTCCCCCCCCCCCTCATCTTTCCCTGTTGCTCCTATTTGGTTAAAGATGACTTAGAATTCTTGTCTTTTATCAATTATTCACCATGGGTATTATATGGTTTGGAAATCACCTCCACCCACCCCTTTTTGGGCATTCCTCAGCCTCCTCAGGAACAGCTGCCCTTTTTTTTTCCACAGGTGCTTCAGGACTTGATTCATGTAACAATCCAGGAAGTTTCAGCTCCTCAAAGGGGAAGGGAGAGGGGTTTTACTCCAGGATGTTTTTGGTTCCCAGGAAAGAAGGCAACTGGAGACCCATTCTGGATCTCTCTCAGCTAAACACCTTTTTGAAGCTTCCTTCCTTTCAGATTTCCCTTCAAACTTTTTCCTCCTCCTCTTCCTCAGACTTTTCTGGTTTCCCTGGCTCTTAAAGATGCTTATCTCCATGTCTGTATTCATCCCCTTTTCAGTAAGTTTGTGTTTCTCTGCTTCCTTGCATTTTCACTTCTCCACTTAGCCCTTTGGCCTCTCTACTGCCCCATGGGTCTTCAACAAATGCCTTGCTGCAATGATTGCCTTTTGCAGGATGAGGGAAATATAGATCTTTCTTTACCTGGATGACCTGCTCATTCAGGCCTCTTCACCAGAGATCTTACTTCAGCATCTTCACTTTGCTATTTGCCTCCTGCAACGCCTGGGGTTTACAGTGAATTTCCAAAAAAATCATTCCTGAATCCTTTTCAGGATCATGTTTTTTCTAGGGTGCAGGACCCAGATGGTTCCAATGCTGGCATATCTGCCTCCTCCTAAGACTTTAACTGATTGCATTCTTTCAGTCCCTTCTTCTTCTGGACTCCATTACAGCAAGGGAGTTTCTAAAGGCTCTGGGTTACATGGCTTCCACCATTCTTATGCTTCCTCTGGCCAAGCTTCATATGTGAAAGCTCCATTTGTTCCCAGAGTCAGTCTGGCTTCAACATTCTCATCCTTTGAATTTTCCAGTTCCCCTTCTCCCCTGTCTCAAGCTGCAACTTCAGTGGTGGATTCATCAGTTGTCCAATCCAAGGCTTCCTTTTCAACTTGCAGTCTCCACTCAGGAACTCTTTGCAGATGCCTCATGGGATGGAGGCCTCTTTCGGTATTTTGAAAGTGCAGGGCCTTTAAGTCTCTTCGACAAAAGAATTACCACATCAGTATCACAGATGAGAGCCCTTCTCCTGGCTCTTCAGGCTTTTCATTCTATTTTTACTTCCAGGGCCCCTCAGTCTTCCCAGACAATACCAGAGTGATGTGGTACCTCAACAAGCAAGGGGGGACAAGGTCTTATCTCCTGTGCAGACTACCTCTTTAAGTTTGGAATTTAGCTGTCCAGTATTAGGTTACCCTTCAGGCAGTTTACATTTCGTCAGATCAGAACATTCTGGCAGTTTTTGTGAGCAGGTTCATAACAATCTCACAAGTGAATGCTTCACAGAGATATGTTTTTGAACATTGTCCACCAGTGGTGTACTCCTGCTGTAGATCTTTCTACGTCCACTCTGAACAGACAGCTTCCTCTCTTTTTGTGCCAGAGTCCCATGTCCACTGGCCTGGAATGTGGATGACCTCTCTTTCTTCGAAGGGGATGTTTCTTTATGCCTTCCCTCCCCTTCCTTTCATACTGAGTCCTGTTCAAGATAGAACTGGATACTCCCAAAATAGCGTTGGTGACTCCTGTTTGTCCCAGACAGCATTAGTTCCCTCCTCTTATGCCTTTAGCCAAGGCTAGTCATCACAAGTTACCTCACAGGGTGGACCTACTCACACAGGACAAGGGGTCTCTCATCCATCCTCACCTGTCCATTCTTCAACTGACATTGTGGGTGATAGGGTTTTGATCCCTTTTAGGCACCTTTTTTCTGAGGACGTGCTTCAGGTCCATCCAGGAAATCCACTACTAGAAAATAGTATTTATTCAAAAGGAAGAGCTTTTCTGTCTGTTGTCTTTCTTGTAACCTGGATCCACTTACTGTGGGAAGTACCTTTGGATGTCCTCCTATTCATATGCTGCAGTATCCATAACATTGGAGTCCACCTCCGGTTGACTTGTACGTCCAGCCATTTTACCACAGTTAAATTACTACCCCGTAGGTATGCAAGTCAGTGTAAATCACTTGGAATACATCGGCCATAAATGGATGTCTGGTATAAAGCAGATGTCAGCACGCACCTACCTCAGAGCTTTTTATGCCTCCTGTTCGACTACCAGCTCCAGTCATAACTTGCTTGGAAAAGTTACCTCATGCTTCACCTGCATACAGATAAATACCTCTTAGGGTTTTTTAATGACCTTTTGCTACTGTTTTCTTGTGTTAATGTCAGAAAGGGCAAGTGTCAGTGTGGAAGGCAGATTCCATATAAACACCAGCACAAGCTCTGTTTATTCTGCCTAGGTCCAGAACGCGACTGTACGTCATGTGATATTTGCAATGCCTTTGTCCTGAAGACTCGTAGAAGCCGCCTTGCTTCCCTTAGATTTAGAGAATCAGTGTTTGAAGAGCCTTGCACAGGATATGGATCCATGTGTAGTCCTTCGTAAAAGCCGCAACTGAAGAGGGTCAGGAATCCTAGACCTGAAACCACAGTTGCTCCTTCTACCCCCAGGCATCCCTCCCGAGATTGATGAAGGCCCAGAGGCCTCGTCAGAAACAGCAGATTCTCCCTTGATGGGTACCTTTGCGGAATCCATTAAGGAGACTGCCAGCACTTCCCAGAGGGAACCACAGGCGTCTGATTCGGGCACCAGGTGGGAACCACAGCATATCATTTCCGAAGGCCTGCATGGGGTTACTCCAATTGTCGCCTGATGTCCTAACCCACTACTTTACACCGTAAGTTGGAGCATCCTGAAAAGAAAAAACAGAAAACCAAAAATGCTTCTCCAGTCTTACATGCTCTTCTATCCGAACAAGCCCCTGACTGGCAGGCCTTTACCCAAGGCCTCTTGAATGCTTTTGTGGCCTTATACCAAGCACCAACTCAAGTCCAGGCCCCTTCTCCGTCCACTACAAGGAAAAGGCCTCCGAGAATGAAGATTCCTCTGGGGATGAATCTCTTACCTACTCTCAAATTGCTTCTCCTCTGGGGTATACCTCCACAGAGGAGGAGTCCAGTGGAGCAGACTTCCCTGGAGAAAATATCACCTTTGGTGAGACCATTGTTCAAATGAAGGATTATTTCAAATGCAATTGCAGTCACGTGTCTGAGACTCAAGAGGTATTATGACCTCTTACAAATGGAGTCTCCTAACCCTTCTGCAATCCCAGCCTCCCAACCTCTTGCACCTAAACGCCCTGACAGATTCTACAAATTGCCTGTTTGAGGCCCCATCAGCTGACCTAGCTATCATTTCTGTGGTTACTGATAAAACCTCCAAATTGCTACCCTCCACTTCCTTGCTCCCCTCTGATAAGGAAAGTAGGATTATGGAGAGATCAGGGAAAGAAGTTTATACTTCTGCCACCTTGGCTATAAGGGCCATCAAGTGTCAGACCCATATGGCCAAATATGCATTGGCTGTGTTGACAGATGTCATCAAGCAATTTGGAGAATTATCATACTGCTTTGACAAGTCAAAGATAGCTAACCACCTAAAATCTTGCAGTCAAGTTACCAGGTACCACATAAAATGTAGTTACGATGCAGTGGAGGCTTTTGCCAGGGCAGCTGCATCAGGGTCCACCCTAAGAAGGTATTCTTGGCTCAGGCTGCAGCCTTTGTCAGATGACATCAAAGCAAAGCTTGTGGATGCACTCTTGGATAACAAAGCCTTATATGACTCTGCAGCTGGAGAGCTCTTCAAGGCCCTTCAAGAAAAGGGCAAAGAACTTCAAGACCTAAGAACATCTCTGTGTCTCCTGTTCCCTACTTCCAGAGGAACTACCCTGTAAGACTTCCTTTGTTAGGAAACCCTCTAAGCACCTCCCTTCCAAAGGGAGAAAGGATCTGGAAGGGGCCTGCTTTCTGGAATCTTCTCTTACACGTGCACAAAAGCAGCCCTTTCAGGCAAAACCTAGTAGTCTGTGACTACCAGGCCCTAAACCCATCTACTCCTTTCTCTCCATCTATCTCTGTCATTCACAGCTTAGAAACAGATTACCCAAGACTCTTGGGTCCTTACCATTGTTAAACAGGGTTACTTCATGACGTGGGAATTTGACCATCCTTTTGAAGTATTCCCCAACCTCCAAGAGACCAAATGGCCTTCTTTCCTCCAGTTATGCATTCCCTGATGTTCATCGTGTAATACTGCTGCAGTCATCACACTTGGGTTACCCTGCCGTCAGGCGGTCCCGCAGTCGGCCGAATCCCAAAGTCCTGGTCTGGCGTCTGTTGTCGTCGCTTCTTCCCTGACGTCAGTGCGACAGGGGGATAAAAGAGGCAGCCAACGCCATTTTCTTCAGTCTTTCTTGCTGCATGGTGCCCGAAGCAGAAGCAGTTCGCAAGTGCCGGTCGACTAGCTCCTGAGATTTTCGAATTGAATTTCAGCCCGAAGTCTTCTCTAAAGCTAAGTACCCCGTTGGGGAAACTTTTCTTGCCTCAGACCGATGTCAGACAAAGTTAATAATTGCATTTTTTGTGGGAAGCAAATACCTCATAAGGATTTTCATTCTTATTGTATTCCTTGCCTAGGCCCAGACCACGACGTCTCTGGTTGTCGGTTTTGTGCTAGGTTCAACAAATGTACAATCAAGCGTCGGGCAGATTTCGCCCGACATTATTTTGGCAGAAAATTTAATTATAGCATGTCGTCGGAGCAACCGACATCGGCAGTGATTAAAAAACGCAAGGATAAGGACAGGCAACCAAGACCAGATACCGAGGCCTCAGCAAGGCCTGCCGCCGGTTCTCCGGTTTTCAGTGAGGCGCCTACGCAGCCCCTGACTACTGCAGATTTAGAAATTCTGACGGCCTCCCAGACCGAATCAGCTGGGCCTCAGGAGCTGGTTCCATCTCACCCCTTGGACACCAACCCTGACGGTGATCCAGAGATTTTGGACAGGCCTTCGGTTTCTGAAGGTGTCTTCAGACCGACAACTATCTCTCTTAAGTCTTATGCTAAACTTAAAGCCCCCTTAAAAGTTAGGAAACCGGGTCCACAGTCCCCCCCACAGGCCCCTATGCCTAAAAAACAGATGCTTAAGATGGCTGAGGATTTAATTACCCTTATCAAGGGTTCACAACCCCCTCCTGACAAAAGGCCTAGACTGGAGGAAGATTATCCTTCCTCTGACCAAGCACCCATTTTCTCAGCTAACTCTGAGGACCAGGATTATTCCTTCCCTCCTTATGAAGACTCAGATGCTGAAGAGTCAATTCCCTCTGTCTCCCCCCACTGAAGACTACTCTTTTGGGGGAAACTTTACACACCATGAGGGAACACTTCCACTGGGAAGGCCAAGATTACTCTGACTCTAAGAAAAGACTCCGTGAGTTTCTTCTTGTCCCACAGCATAGACCCTTTGCAATTCCTCCAGTTTTAGACATTATGGATGATGTTTACACCGAATCTAGTCTAAACCCAGATTCCTTACCTCCTGCACCAGCTAAACCAGTCAGATACTACAGAGTTTCTGATTCTCATAAGTTTCTATATAAAAGCCCTGTTGCAGACCCTGAAACCATTTCCCAGGGTCCCAAGGGGGTTAAGGCCTCTACTGCTAACAATCCACTACCTTCTGAAAGAGATTCCAGAGCATTAGAAAGATGGGGGAAGAAAGTGTATACGTCTGCCACTTTAGCCATGAGGGCCTTAAACTGCCAATTCCACATGCTAAAATACCAGCAGTACTTGATTACACAGTTAAAGCAGAAAATGATCACTCAGACAGATCAACCTGATTTCAGAGAGATGCAGGATTTGCTGCATGCAGCAGAACAGGTGGGAAAGCATACCTTACAGTGTGGTTTGATTCATTGGAAGCCTCATGTAGAGCAGCTGTCACAGGATCTGTAATACATAGACATGCTTGGCTAAAAGAGCAAGCCTTACCAGAACATGTCAAAGCAAAGTTTTTGGATGCTCCATTGCAGAAATATGTGTTATTTGGTGTCAAAGCAGAGGAAGTTTTAAAGAAAATGGAAGAAAAGGCAAAATCTATGCAGACAGTTAAAGATTTTTTACAGGTACAACCTCCTCGTTTCAGCAGAAACTGGCCATCAAAAAACTGGTCCTTTCCTGCATCAGACGGACCCCAAAGGGGGTAGGTACAGACGCCCAACGGGCAGAGGCCAGCCACAAGGTTCTTTCAGGCCTAGACAAAGGCACACAACAACTCAGAGGTGGAGACGAAAGATTTCAACCCTTCAGGAAACAAACACAATGACTTCCTTCTTCGCCTGCCAAGCAAAATTGCCTTGGCAGCACCTTTGGGAGGAAAACTGGCTCTATTTCCACAAAATTGGCGCATCATAACAAAGGACAAATGGGTTCTGGATATTATTACCCGAGGCTACAGATTTCATTTTCACACTTTACCACGGATGAGAGGCATGCCAAATCTGCCTCCAAACCAATGGGCAGAGGCACAAACGCAAATTTCAGCTCTTGTGGATATGAAAGCAATTCAAAAGGTACCTACAAAAGGAGCACGGTCAAGGTTTTTACTCTACTATTTCTAGTACCAAGAAAGGACAAAGCCTGGAGACCCATTTTAGACCTCTCAGTTCTAAACACTTACCTGGAGGTACCCAAATTCAAAATGCTCACACTACAGCAGCTTCTTCCCATGCTAGGCAAGGAGTCTTGGCTGGTAACGTTGGACCTCAGAGGCATACCTGCATGTCCCTATCAGACAAGATTGCAGAAGATACCTCTGATTTTTGGCAGGTACAATGCATTATCAATTCTCTGCATTGCCCTTTGGCTTATCTACTGCGCCCAGAGTATTTACAAAATGCCTGGCATCAGTAATTGCATACTGCAGACAACGAGGAATACAAATTTATCCATATCTGGACGACTGCCTGATCCAAGCGGACAGCAAGGCCATTCTATTACAGCATCTGGCATTTGTAACGAAGCTGCTAAGTTGCCTAGGGTACACAGTAAACAAAAAGAAGTCAAAGCTAATACCCTCACAAGACATAATATTCCTGGGTGCCAGGTTAAATACAATGGCCCAGATGGCTTATCTCACGCCAGACAAACAAAAACAACTGTCTCAATACTTCAAAAAGATGGCAACTTTTACCCAGCTCACTGCAAGGAAAATCCTGCAGCCATTGGGGTTCATGGCATCCTGCATTCAACTATTTCCACATGCAAAGCTGCATATGAGGAAATTACAATGGCACCTGAAAAGTCTATGGACTCAACACAGGCACAGCCTCAAAACAAGTATACCTCTCATTCCCTGCCTTCAAAAAGAGTTCCTATGGTGGGCTCAAGCATGTCAAATAAACAAGGGTCTTCCTTTTGTCTTACCTCCAGCAAACCAAACTATGACAACAGATTCTTCAGACTACACCTGGGGAGCACACATAGCAGGACAGTGCATACAGGGCAAATGGTCCGCAAAACAAATGCATGTACACATCAACCAAAAGGAGATGCTAGCTGTGCAAAATGCACTGACAGCCTTCAAGGACCTCTTGCATCCAGGACAACTACTACTAAGGACAGACAACACCACAGTTATGTGGTACATAAACAAACCGGGAGGAACACACTCATACCCTTTATGCAGACAGGCAGTGACCTTGTGGGACACAGCATTGACTTTCAAAGTACAACTGCAAGCACAATTCCTGCCAGGAAAGGAAAACATATTGGCAGACGAATTAAGCAGAAATTTGGCAGATCCTCACGAGTGGAGACTACACCCACAAGTATTTTCAATGATAACTCAAAGGTGGGGACGCCCAGACATAGATCTATTTGCCTCCCCCAACAATTGCCAACTACAGAAATTTTGCACAAGGACTTATCATTCCCTAGCCTGGAAAGTGGACGCCCTATCATTCAGTTGGACAGCACTGACAGTCTATGCCTTCCCACCACTACCTCTCTTGACCAAGGTACTACTGAAAGTCAGATCAGAGAGACCTCAAATGATCCTCATTGCTCTGGACTGGCCACGTCAGCACTGGTACCCATTACTAAGGACCTTGACTCTCAGCCCTCCATGGATCTTACCTTAATTCCCACTTCTGTTGACTCAGCAAAACTCTCAGATCCTTCACAGTCAGCTCAGGACTTTAAATTTAGCTGCATGGAGAATACCTTGAATTATCAATCAACACTTCTCTCAAAGGGCGTCCTGAATGTCATTTTGGAGGCCAGGAGGCCCATCACCAGAAAAACTTACTCAGACAAATGGAAAAGATTTTGTGCATGGAGCCAGGCTAAAGGCCAAAATCCTTGGATACCAAACATTCCTCAAATACTGCAGTACTTAACTGAGATGCTACACAAAGGCCTTTCTTTCTTATCCATTAAGATCCATGCTTCAGCCATTTCAGCTCAATATAATACGGATCCTCCCATATTCTCACACCCTTTACTAAGGCAGTTTCTCAGAGAGGCTAAGAATATAAGACCCCCCGAAAACCCCCAATGCCAGCTTGGGACCGCAACTTCGTTTTAGAAAAATTAACACTGTCTCCTTTCGAACCAGCCTTCTCAGCAGAACTACAATACTTGTCATGGAAAACAGCTCTGTTGCTGGCTATCACCTCAGCACGCAGGGTCTCAGAATTACAGGCACTTATGGCAGTGGAACCTTTCATCATTTTCCATCAGGACAGAGTCTCTTTATGAACTAACCCTACTTTTATGTTAGGCCTGTCACCGGTTCTCAGTGAGGCGCTTTCGCAGCCCTTGACACCTGCTACCTTAGACCAGGTCTGAAGAAGTCTTCCTGCTAAGGGAGACTAAAAGCGCTTTATTTTCATATTTCCTAATAAACCTTTGGAGTTTTACACCTGCTGGTTCAGGACCTTAAACCTGGCAGCATGGCGGATAATGTAGCCATTCAAGACACACCTCTCTCTAAAGCAGTGATGGATGTTATTTTGGAGGCCAGGAGGCCTAGCACCAGAAAATCTTATGCAGAAAAATGGAAGGGATTCTGTGCTTGGAACCAGGCCGAAGGTATTGACACGACTGTTCCAAATATTTCTCAGATTTTGCAATACTTAACTGAGATGCTGGATAAAGGCCTTTCCTTTTCATCAATTAAAATTCATGCCTCTGCCATTTCAGCTCATTACAGCTCATAAAATACAGAACCACCTATTTTTTCTCATCCATTACTAAGGCAGTACCTCAGAGGGGCCAAAAGCATAAGACCTCCAAGGAGAGCACCAATACCTGCATGGGACCTCAACTATGTCTTGGAAAAACTCACACTGCCTCCGTTTGAGCCAGCCTCTGCAGCTAATATAAAAGTCTTATCCTGGAAAACAGCTCTGCTCCTAGCAGTAACCTCCACTAGACGAGTCTCAGAGTTACAGGCACTCATGGCTGTGGAACCTTTTATCATTTTCCATCCTGACAGGGTTTCTCTAAGGACAAACCCTACATTTATGCCTAAGGTAGTGTCCAGTGTGGCCCTTAACCAAACAATTCATTTGCCTACCTGTTCCCCAAACCCACAGAATAAGGGTGAGAGACTCCTGCATTCTTTGGACATTCACAGGCAGCTACGCTTCTACTTGGACAGAACCAAAGCTTTCAGAAAGACTGAACAACTTCTAGTGGCATATGCTGCAGGATCCCAAGGAAAGCCCATCTCGAAAGAGACTATTTTAAAGTGGATAGACCACTGCATTCATTTCTGCTATTCACAGCATGGCAAATCAGTGCGTTAGGGCATTAGGCCCCATTCAACCAGAGCAGCAGCCACTTCAGCAGCCTTCCTCAGAGGAGTACCAACCAAAGACATCTTCGAGGCTGCAACTTGGAGTTCAGTGCATACTTTTACAAAGCACTATCACTTACCTCTCTACTCTAAATCCAGGGCAGGCTTTGCCACTGCAGTTCTTCAGGGACTGATAGCCTCTCCTAATCCTATTTAGCACCAGCCTCCCAACCTCAGCTTTGGGATTCAACCCAATTGTAATGACTGCAACAGTGAAACACGAACATAGTACAGTTGTGTACCTACCATAAATGTAGATGTTCGAGTGTATTCACTGTTGCAGTCCAGGTTACCCTCCCACCATCCCCCTTTTCCTTGCTGGGACTTATCTGTACTTCTCTATTCTATACAACCTATGTGGTGTGTTTGCTTGTAGATGAAGGAAAAGTTTTTTGTGTATGCATGCTTATTGCCATAATTTAGCCTACCTTTTTAGGGGCACCTGACATCTGGGGCAAGAAAAACTGAAGAAAATTGCGTCGGCTGCATCTTTTATACCTCTGGCGCACTGACGTCAGAGAGGAGGCGACAGCAACCGACGCCGGACCTAGACTTTGGAACTCGGGCCGACTGCGGGTAGCCTGCCAGCAGGATAACTCAGTTGTAATGACTGCAACAGTGAATGCACTCTAAAAATCTACATTTATGGTAGGTACACAACTGTACTTTTCTCAATCACAATCCTCTTTGCTCTTTCATATATAAAATTTTTCCTTTACAGGGTTCAGTCTCATCCCCCAAATGAATGAAAATATTGTCATAATATTTTTCATACCTCACTCGTATCATTTACATGGTTGCAACATAGGCTGTTTTACCCAATATTATAGCATTTATCAAATCTGTTTTCTTTCTATATGAAAATCTGTTTTCCAAAAAGCAATCTTTTTTTATTTCTTATAATAACCTTGTCCCATTGCTCATGTTTATATTCACTTCTACCAAGTACCATCCTCAATATATCTATGCACTTTAATATATTCTACACCTGTTAATCTGAAGTAGTTTACTTCATTTGCTCTTCAACCTGTCGGTCCTCTGATCCGTATCGGATCCAACACGGCCGCATTTTCCAGCTACGGCTCCAAGCTCCATGCTCCTCCCCTTACCCATAATGCCCCTGTCTCCCTTAAGATCTCGTTTGCCACCTGAGAAGAGGCAGCGTGGTCCAAGCTCCATTGTGGTAGTGTTGCAGTTAGTGTAAAAATTTTACTTTTGATGCCTTTATAACTATCCTTTTCACTCCTAATCTTTTCTGTACCTTCACAGTGTTCTTTGTGGTTTGTTTCTTCTAGGCTTTTCTATCCTCCTATTTTCTCTTTCAGTGTGTGTGTGTGTGTGTGTGTGTGTGTGTGTGTGTGTGTGTGTGTGTGTGTGTGTGTGTGTGTGTGTGTGTGTGCGCGCGCGCTTTTGAACCGGTTAAGGCATGACTGACACCCCAAAGCCTGGTTTCAAAAGATGCACAGATTATGGCTATAAGCTTTCCCCAGCGGATTGCCACACTCTGTACGTGGTTTGTTTTGGGGTGGCTCACCTCCAGTCCCCCTGTCCTATTTGCACTGGGTTTAACTCCAGAGTTCTCAAACTGATTGTCAAGGGCCTGTTGCCCTCCACTGTTGGGACGGATGTCTCACCTTCCCTCGATAAGAATGTGGTGGCTGCTGCTTTGTCTTCCCCTTCCTCTGCGACTCACCCTCCCGCCAAAAGGCCGGGGGAAGGGGATAAGGTCAAGAAGTACCGGCTTCGCATGCACTCCCCTGACCGCTCGTAGCAGGCCCCCATCTTCGAAGACTAAGCCTGTTTTCAGGCCTGTTTCACCTCTGCTCAGGTCCCCAAGGTTCTTCCCTGAGCCTGAGGTTTTAGTTATCCGGTCACCCCCTAGGCCCTCTCCCACCCACTCTCCCGGCCCACTTCGGTGGCAATCTCCCGCTCTACCTGGAGCCTGTCTGAAGCAGATATGGATAAGATGATGAGATTTGTCCACAATCAAATCCAGATGGGAGGGTCTTGCCAGGGCCTTCTCCCACTGGAGCGGATGCCTTCCAACCAGCATTTAGACCCATCATTCCTTCTCTGATCCGAGGACGGTCGGAGTCGGGTTGGCGCTGGTGGTACCATGTACCTCAATGCTGGCCAGTGCCCTGAGTGTCGGATCCGACTAGATCTGATCTGAGCTCTCGGAGCTGTAGCCTTGGGGGTTGGATCTGAGGGGGTGCTTTGTGCTTCGAGCTTGTCTGAGAGAATCATTACCCTCAGTGTCTCGGCTCCTAGAGGCTCAGCTCGGACTCCCCGGTTGGATCAGGGCGGAGCGGTTTCTGCCAGTTCAGCCTAGGAGGTCAATTCCCCCTCTGCATTTGATGTGGTGGAGAGGGTTCTCTCAGGCTCGAGGCCTCTGATTATTTCATTTTTGGAGTCCATCCAGACCCTCTTGGTTTTGAGTGCAGGTACAACCATCTTGCCCTCACAGGGACAGTCCATAGCCGTGATGTGTCCCAGGATGTTCCAGCCTTGGAACAACCCACTTGCGAGACTTCCCCAGAATGTCCCCCTGAGGAGCCCCCTTGCAAGCATACATGTAAAAGGAGGCACTTGGACTCTCCTCCAAGAGTCCCTCACAGAAGATATGGACCTGGATGAAGGGGAAGGTTCCCCAAGGTCACCCCCCGAGAAGGTCTCCTTTGGGAAGATCTTGGAGATCCACCACCAAAGAGGGGGGTGGTCTGCCACAAAACCAACCTCTGACTAGTCCGTGTTTCTGGAGGCATTCGTCTCAGGCCTGTCTACCTGTTGGGTGTCTCCTCTTGCCAATCCACTCGTGGATTTAATAACATCTAGGGCATGGAAGGATCCGGACACCATAAAACCAATACCCAAGAGCCCCGATAAGGTCTTAAGCCCTCCCACAGACAAATTACACTGGCACAAGGGTTCCCCTGTAGATGCTATGATGGGGAAAGTTCCATGTTCCATCCGCCTGACACTGAGTTGAGAACACTAGATTGTGTTAGGAAGCGAGTCTATGCTTCAGCGACCTTCTGCATGAGGGCGCTAAACTACATGGGGCACGTTATTCGACTCCAGAGAGATCTGGTAAAGGAAGTCACTGAGACGAACCCAGGGACCATGTCGTCAGAGGACAAGACGACGTTCGATGCATGAATGGCCACCCTCAAATCTGTGGCCAACACATCCATGCCATGGAGGGAGCTGCACGGGTGGCGGAGTCAGACATTGCCATCCATCGCCATGCTTGGCTCCCCTTATGTCAGTTCTTGGAGCCCTTCAAGGCATATTTCACCAACACCCCTTCTGATGAATCTTCCCTTTTTGGGAAGAGTCAGAGCGACTTTAGTTCAGAGCGAGAAGGACGGGAAGACACTGTCTGCCTTCAGGGTCCTCTTCTCACTGCCTCAAAGGTCCTATTCTAGGAACCAGTGAGGCCAGAAGAAGAGGTGTTTTCCTGTGACGCTCAGGTCTCACCTTCCCCCAGAGGCAGAGGGGGATACGACAGATGCCAGCCTAGAGGCAGAGGGGGTCTTAGGAATTTCGGGTCCCGAGAACCTTTCTCGGATAAACCCGGACAGCAACCCTGAGGGGTTGCCCGTCTGTCTATCTCTGGAGGCAGTCGGGGGTAGTTTGTCGTTTCACCCACTAGCATGGGATCCCATCCCTACAGATCTGTGGGTGCTGCATGTTGTATCCAGAGGATGTTTCGAACCCTTCAAGGATCTACCCCCTTCTTAAAAAAAAAAAAAAAAAAACCCTCCCGGACGTTCCACCCATGCATCGGGAGGAAGTAGTAGTACAAATAGACTCTCTACTGAGAAAGCGAGCCATCCAACCGGTACCCCCAAACCAGTCCGGATTCGGGGTTTATTTCAGCTTTTTTTTAGTGCAAAAAAAGACAGGGGACTTTGAACCTGTCAGTAACCAAGACAAAATTCTGGATGGTTGATTCAATCTATTCTGCCTTATCTACAAACAGAGACTGGGTGTGCTTGATCAACCTCCAGGATGGGTACTATCACATCAAGATGCACAGGCACTCTAGGAGGTTCCTTCACTTCTGGATTGGAGCCAATCATTACCAATTTTGAGCCCTCCCTTTTGGTCTCACCACAGCCCCCCCCCCCGGGTGTTTACCAAGGTGTAATGGAAGTGGAGCAGCTCACCTGAGGCTTCAGGACATTCAGGTCTTTCCATACCTGGATGATTGGCTCTTTACTGCCCCCTCAGAGCATCTACTTTGTCAGGCCAGGGACTCCTTCCTTCAGTTAGTCAACCAGGTGGGCATCACGATCAATACGAACAAGTCTGCCCTTCAACCTGTCCAGGTTCTAGATTTCATTGGGGCATGGCTGTACACACTACAATCACAGGTGTTCCTCACCTCAGACAGGATACGCAGCTTGAGGCTACATGTCTTGCACATCATTCAGACCCATTTACCAACAGCCAAAGCAGTGTTAAGAGCTTTAGGATCTGTGGCAGCCACTATAAATCTTCTCCCCATGGCATGCCCTTATATGAGGATACTGCAGAGGACTCGAGTGGTTCAGTGGCCCCTGTTAGACCTTACCTTGTCTTTTCCAGTGAGAATTTCAAAAGCATGCAGGGACTTATTTTGGTGGTGGATTCAGTCCCTGGATCTCCTCAAGGGACGTCCTTTTCAACTTCCTTTACCCCAAACCATGGTGACCACAGACACCTCCCTACTTGGGGGGGGCATTGCTTGAGAAGGGACAGTCCAAGGCACATGGTCCCCTTCTTAGACCTATCTGCACGTCAGTGCTGTGGAGATGAGAACGCTGCTTCTTGCGCTGCAGACCCTCCATGCCCATCTTCCTCTGAGAATGATTGCAATTCAGATGGACAGCATGTCAGTGGTCTTGTATATCAACAAAGAGATCTTTTCCCTTATGTCGAGAGGCCATGAGTGCGTGGGAATGGCAATCTCCACCAGCCATTTTCTGGTGGCAACACACATCCCGGGACGGTCCCAACATCTTAGCGGACAGGCTCAGCAGCTCTATCCTGATGCCTTACGAGCGGTCTCTGAAGCCTTCAGTAGTGAAACAGATCTTCCTAGAGTGGGGTTGTCCTTGCTGTGATCTCTTCGTATCTCCTTCCAAAGCGAAATGCAGCGAGTTCTTTGCTGTCACCCCCCCCCCCCCCCCCCCCGCCAGGGGAAGCCCCTAGAGATGCTCCGATCCATGCTTGGCCTCTCGGGCTTCTTTATGCATATCCTCCTCTTCCCCTCATGTCGAAGTTTCTGCAGAAAGCCTGAAGGCTAGGGAGCACTGTGATCCTCATTGCCCCATTCTTGCCTCGACAGGTTTGTTTTCCCTTACTCAGGTCTCGCCTAGTTGTTCCACCATGGACCTTGGATCCGGTCCTGGATCTGCTTTCACATCCCTCGGGGATTCCTTATCCAGATCTGGTCAGTCTGAAGCTCAAGGCTTGGCTGCTCCAGTTCCCATGATTCTTAGGACACCCGGTCTGTCATCTCCCATCAAATCCATTCTGGTGGTGGCTCATAAATCATCCACCAAGAAGGTTTACAGCAGTAAATGGAAACGTTTTTCTATTTGGGCCATTCAGAAGTCTTTGGACTTTTTTCACTGCACCACTTTCAGCGGTTTAAGATTTCCTAGCTAGCATTTTTCATGAAGGCGCTAGATGTTCTTCGTGTTTCACTGTTGCAGTCATTACATTTGGGTTATCTGCTTGCAGTCGGCTTGATTAACAAAATCTTGGGTCCTACGTCGGTTGCGGTCTCTTCTTCCATGACGTCAGGTCGTCAGGGGTATAAAACATGCAGCCAACGTTATTACATCAGTCTTTCTTGCCATGCGGTGCCCGAAGCAGAAGCAGTTCGCAAGTGCCGGTCGGCTGACTCTTAAAATTTTCTTTTTCGAGTTTCAGAACTGAAGTCTTAAACTAAAAGCTAAGTACCCCGTTGGGGAAACTTTTTCTTGCTCTAAAACCAATGTCAGTAAAAGTAAATAATTGCATTTCTTGTGGAAAGCAAATACCTCATAAAGATTTTAATTCGTACTATATTCCTTGCCTAGGCCTTGACCACGACGTACCTCGCTGGCTGTTTTGTGCCTTATTTAAACCACAAACTATCCGTCGGTATATTTGTGCTTCTAAATATTTTGGTGCTCGGTTCAATTATCATGATATGTCTTCGGTAAGCCATTAGACTACAGACATTCTGAAAAAATGCAAAGATGAAAATAGAGACAGGCCCCCCCAGTTCGCCTGTACTCAGTGAGGTGCTTTCGCAACCCTTGATACGTGCTACTTCAGATTCACAGGCCTCTACTGAGACCCATTCAGATTCCAGTATGCCGCGAGATGCCTCAGCTGTGGAAACTGCAGAGACCCATTCGGATTCCAGTATGCCGCGAGATGCCTCAGCTGTGGAAACTGCAGATGTCGCTACCTTGAATGGGTCCGGAGCCGCTGTGCAGGCACCGGCTTCTGAGGGTGTATTCAGGCTTACTGACTTGCATATTAAATCAATGCCATCTTCTTCTTCAAGGCCTAAAACTCGAACCATGCCTAGAAAACTAATGCCAAGATTGCATGGTCAGGCCTCTATGCCTAAAAAACAAATAAGAATGACTGAAGATCTTATTACTTTAATCAGGGGAAGCCAACATTCCCCCTTTAAGAGACCTTGGACTGAGTTTGCTTATAAAACTTCTGATCAGGATTCTGAAATTTGTTTTCTATGATGACCAGGATTTACCCTTAAATACCTATGAGGATTTTGATGCTGAGGACTCTATCCCCCCCAAGAGGATTTCTCTTTTGGTGAAACCTTGCATACTCTCAGGGAGCATTTTCATTGGAAAAGTCAGGATTTCTCTGATTCTAAAAAGAGGCTTAGGGATTTCTTACTCCTGCCCCAGCACAGGCCTTTAGCTATACCTCCTGTACTGGACTTTGTTGATGATGCCTTTTCGGAATCTAGCATGGCCCCTGACTCTAACTCCTGCCTCCAGAAAACGTGATAGATATTACAGGGTTCCTGACTCTCCAGTTCCTTTTCAAAAATCCTACTGGGGATCCGGAAACCATTTCACAGGGACCCAAGGGCATTAAAGCTACTACTGCCAGAAATCCTACCCTCTCTGATAAGAGACTCCAGGGCGCTGGATAGATGGGGAAAGAAGGTATACAATTCTGCAACTTTGGCCATTAGGGCCTTGAATTGCCAGTTACATATGTTAAAGTATCAGCTGCATATTATTGGATTGCTTAAATAGAAAATGATGTTTCCTGACAGTGCTGAAAATAAGGATTTACAGTATTTAATGCATTCTGCTGAACACGTTGGTAAACATACATTGCAGTGTGGATGTTCTTCGTGTTTCACTGTTGCAATCATTCTGTTTGGGTAATCTGCTGGCAGGTTTCCCTCAGTCTGACTGAATAAACAAAGTCTTGGGTCCTGCGTCGATTGCTGTCTCCTCTTCCATGACGTCAGGTCGTCAGGGGTATAAAACATCCAGCCGATGCCATTTTATTCAGTCTTTCTTGCCGCGCAGTGCTCGAAGCAGAAGCAGTTCGCAAGTACCAGTCGGCCGACTCTCAAAGTTTTCACATTCGAATTTCAGAACCGAAGTCTTCAAACTAAAGCGAAGTACCCAGTTGGGGAAACTTTTTCTTGCTCCTTACTGATGTCAGTAAAAGTTAATAATTGCATTCCTTGTGGGAAGCAAATACCTCATAAGGATTTTCATTTGTACTGTATTCCTTGCCTAGGCCCAGATCATAACTTGCTTTGCTGTCGGTTTTGTGCTAGATTTAACCAACGCACTATTAAGCATCAGTATATTTTTGCTTCTAAATATTTTGGATCAAGATTTAATTATCCTGAAATGTCATCGGTTAGCAATCCGACTACCGGAGTTCACAGAAAACGCCAAGAAACAGGCAGAGACAGACAGTCCAGGTCCAAAACTGACTAAGCTTCTCCTAAGCTAGTCGCCAGTACTCGGTGAGGTGCTTTTGCAGCCCCTGATACCTGCTACTTTTGAGTCGCAGGTCTCTACCGAGACCCATTCGGAGTCCAGTATGCCGCGAGATTCTCAGAGTATTGAACCCACGGATTTCTCTCCTTTGGATGGGTCCAGAGCTGCTGAGCAGGCACCAGCTTCTGAGGTTGTTTTCAGGCCTCAACATTTTTATATTAAACCGATGCCAGCCTCAAAAACAAGATCAAAAACATCTATGTCTAAAAAACCGATGCATGAGCCATGTGCTCAGGCCCCTATGCCTAAAAAACAGATGATCAAAATGGCTGAGGACTTAATTACCTTCATCAGCCCCCCCCCCTGCTAAACCGCCTAGGAAAGGCACTGATTATGAATCTTCATTTCAGGTTTCCATTTCTTTTGATTCCTCTTCTGATCAGGAATGTTCTATTCCACCCTATGATTCTGATGCAGAGGAATCCATCCCATCTGCAGCTCCTCCTGAGGATCTCTCTTTTGAAGAGACTTTGCATACTTTAAGGGAACATTTTCACTGGGAGAGTCAGGACTTCTCCAAATCAAAAAAAAGGCTTAGGGATTTCCTTCTTCCTCAGCATAGGCCTTTGGCAATACCTCCTGTATTAGACAGTGTTGATGTGTTTTTGGAATCGAGCATGGCTCCTGATTCCCTACCTCCAGCTCCTAGCAAGCCCGACAGATATTACAGGGTTCCTGACTCCCACAAATTTCTATTCAAAAGTCCTGCTGCTGATCCGGAGACTATTTCACAGGGTCCCAAGAGTGTAAAGGCCTCTACAGCCAAAAATCCTATCCCCTCTGATAGAGATTCCAGGGCGCTGGATAGATGGAGAAAGGTTTATACATCTGCAACCTTGGCAATCAGGGCCTTAAACTGCCAGTTTCATATGCTTAAATATCAACAGCATGTTCTGGGCTTACTGAAACAAAGTGATGTTGATTTCTGATTGTGTGGAAAATAGAGTTACAGGAATTATTGCATTCAGCAGAACAAGTTGGAAAGCATACTTTGCAATGTGGTTTTGATTCCTTGGAGGCCTCTTGCAGGGCCGCAGTTACTGGATCTGTGATTAGAAGGCATGCTTGGCTCAAGGAGCAAAATCTGCCTGTTATGTTAAAGCTAAATTGTTGCATGCCCCCTTGCAGCATGATACTCTGATAATAAGGCAGAAGAGGTTTTAGAGAAAATGGAAGACAAAGCTAAATCTATGCAAACAGTAAAAGATTTCTTGCAAGTGCAGCCACCCAGGTTCAGTAGACACTGGCCTACAAAAAATTGGTCCTTTCCTGTATTCAACAGAGCCACTCAGGGCAAATCCAGACGCTCAAAAGGCTCTAGATACCAATCACAGGGTTCTTACAGGTCAAAGCAATGGGGTGCCTCCACCTCCAAATCTGGAGGAAACAAAGCACAACCCTACAGTAAGCAGTCTCAATGACTTTCCTCTACCTTCACCAAGCACTTACCTTTTGGCAGCCCCCTTGGGGGGAAAACTAGCACTTAATGCTCAAAATTGGCAGTTAATTACCCAGGACAAGTGGGTATTAAACATACTATCCCAGGAGTACAGATTTCATTTCCGTGCTTCGCCAATTCCAAACGGATGGCCTGATCTGCCACAAAATCAGTGGGCAGAGACTCAAACAAGTTATGTTCCTCATGGATATGGGGCTATTCAATTGGTACCAGAAAAGGAAAAAGGACAATGTTTTTATTCAAGACTTTTCCTGGTACCCAGAAAAGACAATGCCGGGCGTCCAATGCTGGACTTATCGATTTTAAACACGTTCCTGGACATTCCAAAATTCAAAATGCTGACTTTACAACAGCTACTGCCTATGCTGGGCAGGAACACTTGGTTGGTGTTTCTAGATTTAAGAGGCATACCTGCATATCCCAATAAGGGAATCATGCAGAAGATACCTCTGCTTCAAGGCAGGTTTTTTGCATTACCAATTCTCTGCACTGCCCTTTGGCTTATCTACTGCTCCCAGGGTCTTTACAAAGTGCCTGGCACCAGTAATTGCATTTTGCAGACAAAGAAGCATACAAATTTATCCTCATCTGGACGACGGTCTCATTCAAGCAGAGGACAAGGGCACTCTTCTTCAACATCTGCGTTTGTAAAAAGGCTCCTAACATGTCTAGGGTACACAATAAATGAAAAGAAATCCCAACTGGTACCCTCTCAAATTACATTCCTGGGTGCAAGCTTGAATACAACTGCCCAGATGGTTTACCTTACGCCAGACAAAGGCAACTGACAACATACTTCAAACAAATGGCACAAAAACCCAGTTATCTGCAAGACAAATTCTGCAGGCTTTAGGGTTCATGGCATCCTGCATTCTACTAATTCCATATGCGAGACTGCATATGAGGAAACTTCAATGGTACCTAAAAAGTTTATGGAGTCAACATTGTCACAGTCTGGAAACAATGATTCCTCTCATTCCCTGCCTACAACAGGAGTTTCTTTGTTGGGCAGAGACATGTCACCAAAACAAGGGACTGTCATTCACTCTACCCCCTGCCACCCAAACCCTAACTACAGACGCATCAGACTATGCTTGGGGGGCCCACCTGGCAGGGAGATGCATTCAGGGCAAATGGAGCTCAAACCAAATGCATCTGCATATCAACCAGAAAGAAATGCTAGCTGTTCAGAATGCTCTGACAGCCTTCAAGGACTTCATCCAGAACAATTACTGATAAAGACGGACAACACCACAGTTATGTGGTACATAAACAAGCAGGGGGGTACACATGCCTACCCCCTTTGCAGACAAGCCATGGTCTTGTTGAACCCAGCCTTGACTTATCAAATACATCTTAAAGCTCAGTTCCTGCCAGGAAAGCAAAATACTCTGGCAGACCTAAGCAGAAATCTTATGGACCCGCACAAATGGAAACTGTATCCACAAATCTTCAGCATGATAACACATAAATGGGGGAGCCCAGACATAGATCTATTTGCCTCTCCCCAAAGCTATCAGTTGGACAAATTCTGCACAAGAACTCATCACAAAAAAGCATGGAAAGTGGATGCTCTATCCTTCAGCTGGAAAAAACTATCAGTCTATTTTTTCCCCTCTCTGCCTCTACTCTCCAAGGTCTTACTAAAAGTCAGATAGGAAAAAAACAAAAATAAATCCTAATTGCTCCGGACTGCCCTCGCCAGCACTGGTACCCGCTTCTAAGGAATATGTCACACCTTTCTTTGTGGTACTTGCCACAAACACCTCATCTACTGTCTCAGCAGAACTATCAAATTCTGCACACTAAGCTCCAAACTCTGAATCTTGCAGCATGGCTAATCAACTAATTATTCAAACCATATCTCTCAGTAAATCTGTGATGGTTTCATTTTGGAAGCCAGAAGGCCTAGTACTAGAAAATCTTAAGCTGAAAAATGGAAGAGATTCTGTGCTTGGAACCAAGCTCAAGGAATAGACACAGCAAAGCCCAATATTTCTCAGATTTTACAATACTTAACTGAGATGCTTGACAAGGGCCTTTCTTTTTCTTCAATAAAAATCCATGCCTCTGCCATTTCGGCTCATTACAACACAGAGCCTCCCTTCTTTTCTCATCCACTGCTTTTAACAGTATCTCAGAGGGTCAAAAATTTAAGGCCTCCCAGGAGAACACCAACTCCTGCATGAGACCTCAATTTTGTGTTGGAAAAACTCACCCTGCCTCCTTTTGAACCAGCAGCTACTGCAGATATAACATTTTTATCTCGGAAGACAGCTTTTCTTTTGGCAGTCACTTCAGCAAAAAGGGTTTCAGAACTACATGCTCTCATGGCAGTGGAGCCTTTCATTATATTTCCCTGGACAGGGTGGCTCTCAGGACCAATCCTTCTTTTAGGACTAAGGTGGTATCCATTGTGGCTCTTAACCAGACCATTCACCTGCCAACATTTTTCCCAAATCCACAGAACAAGGGAGAGCGGATTTTGCATTCATTGGATGTGCACAGACAGCTAATTTCCTACTTAAACAGGACAAAATCTCTAAGAAAGTCTGAACAACTGCTGGTAGCATTTGCTGCAAGATCAGAGGGGAAGGCTATATCAAAGCAGACTATTTCTAAATGGATAAGCCACTGCATTCATTTCTGCTATTTGCACCATGGTAAGCATGTGCCCAAGGGAATCGGATCCCATTCCTCCAGGGCTGCCTCTACTTCAGCAGCTTTTCTCAGAGGGGTCCCAGCCAAATATATTCTAGAAGCTGCTACTTGGAGCTCTGTTCATACATTCACAAAGCATCATCATTTACCTCTCTTCTTTAAATCCAGGGCAGGCTTTGCCACTGCAGTCTTGCAGTGCCTTATAGCTGCTCCTAATGCTGTTTAGTTCCATCCTCCCATCCATCGCATTGGGATTCTACCCAAATGTTATGACTGCAACAGTGAAACACGAAGAACATAGTACAGTTGTGTACACTTACCATAAATGTAGATGTTTGAGTGTGTTCACTGTTGCAGTCTGGGTTACCCACCCGCCATCCCCCATTCTATACCTTTTCTTTCCTTCACTATACTCCAAAAGCCTTTGTGGTGTATTTGCTTTTAGTTGAAGGTAAATTTTATGTTTCTGAGGTGCATTTATATATTTACAGTTTATTTATATATATTTTTGCTCCCTACGGGAGCACCTGACATCTGGGGCAAGAAAAACTGATTTAAATGGCGTTGGCTGTATGTTTTATACCCCTGACGACCTGACGTCATGGAAGAGGAGACTGCAACCGACGCAGGACCCAAGACTTTATTCAGGTCGATGGAGGGCAACCTGCCAGCGGATTACTCAAATGTAATGACTGCAACAGTGAATACACTCTAACATCTACATTTATGGTAAGTGTAGACAACTGTACTTTGTGTACACTTAACCATAAATGTAGATGTTCAAGTGTATTCAATGTTACAGTCCTGGTTACCTTCCCTCCAACCCCCTGACTTCTCTATACTTTCTACCTATCCTTTTGTTTTGGCCATATCTTATAACAGTGGTATTTACTTTTTACTGGGGGTGTTCCACACCATGTAATTGCTTCCTATTTTGGAGGCTCCTGACATCTGGGGCAAGAAAAACTGATGTAATGGCGTCAGCTACATGTTTTATACCCCTGACGACCTGACTTCGTGGAGGAAGTGACAGCATTCGACGCAGAAATCCCAAGACTCTGGTATTCGTGCTGACTAAGGGCTACCTGCAGGCAGATAAGCAAAGTGTGATGACTGCAACAGTGAATACACTCAAACATCTGCATTTATGGTAATTGTACACAACTGTACTTTTTCTTTTTAGCAATTATTAAAATCAGGTGTAAGCCATACTGTCTTGGGATTACCACCTCCATTGCCAATTGCCTGAAGACTCTTGAAAAGCATTCTGTCTGTAAAAGTCGTAATTTTTTTCCCAGTTGTGAGATGTTCATCATGTTACACTGTTGCAGTCATCACACTTGGGTTATCCTGCTGTCAGGCGGTCCCGCAGTCAGCCAGAGTGCCAAAGTCTTGGTCTGGCGTCAGTTGCTGTCGCTTCTTCCCTGACATCAGTACGTCAGATGTATATAAGAGGCATCCAACGCCATTGTCTTCAGTCTTTCTTGCCGCGCGGTGCCCGAAGCAGAAGCAGTTTGCAAGTGCCGGTCGGCCGACTCCGGAGATTTTCAAATCGAATTTCAGACCGAAGTCTTCAATAAAGCTAAGTACCCCATTGGGGAACCTTTTCTTGCCTCAGTCCGATGTTAGAAAAAGTTATCAATTGCATTTCTTGTGGGAAGCAAATACCTCATAAGGACTTTTATTGTATTCCTTGCCTAGGCCCAGACCACGACGTCACAGGTTGTCGGTTTTGTGTTAGGTTTAACAAACGAACTATTAAACGTCGGTTTGATTTCGCCCGAAATTATTTTGGTAGGAAATTTAATTATACCATCTATACGACCGGAATGCATAAAAAACGCAAAGATAAGGACAGGCAGCCGAGACCCAAACCAGACTCCGAGGCCTCTGCTAGGCCAGTCGCAGGTTCTCCGGTTTTCAGTGAGGCGCCTATGCAGCCCCTGACTACCGCTGATTTAGAACCCCAGGCGGCATCCGATTCCCAAGCGGAGATTGCTAGGCCTCCACAACCTTTATCTTTAGGCCCTTCCGACTCCATGGCTGAAGGAAATTCTGGTGCAGTTGAAACACCTTCAGTTGCAGAAGGTGTCTTTAGACCGACTACACTCATTATTAAAGCCTATGCAAAGCTGAAAACTCATTTAAAAGAAAAGAAGACTGTACAGCAGTCTCCAGTACAAGGCCCCATGCCTAAGAAACAGATGCTTAAGATGGCTGAAGACTTAATTACCCTAATCAGGGGTTCCCATCCCCCTCCTGATAAAAGGCCTAGACAGGAGGAGGACTACGCTTCCTCTGACCACGTCTCAATTTCCTCAGATTCTTCTTAGGAACAGGAATACTCTTTTCCCCCTTAAGACTCTAATGCTGAAGAGTCTATTCCTTCAGCATCTCCCCCAGAAGACTACTCTTTTGGGGAAACTTTACATACCATGAGGGAACATTTCCACTGAGAAGGCCAGGGTTACTCTGATTCTAAGAAAAGGCTCAGAGACTTCTTTTTACTACCCCAGCACAGACCACTTGTTATTCCACCCTTGTTAGACATTGTGGATGATGTTTATTCAGAATCTAGCCTTAACCCAGATTCACTACCTCCTGCAACAGCCAAACCAGACAGATACTGCAGAGTCCCTGACTCACACAAATTCCTATATAAAAGCCCTGTTGCTGACCCAGAAACAATTTCCCAGGGTCCCAAAGGGGTTAAGGCCTCTATTGCTAAAAATCCTGTACCCTCTGAAGGGGATTTTAGAGCACTAGACAGATTGGGAAAGAAAGTATATACCTCAGCTACTCTAGCTATGAGGGCCTTAAATTGCCAGTTTCACATGCTGAAATATTAATAATATTTGATGTCTCAATTAAAACAAAAAATGATCACACATACAGAGCAGCCTGATTACAAGGAAATGCAAGATTTGTTGCATGCAGCTGAACAAGTGGGAAAACCTGCTTTGCAATGTGGATTTGATTCACTGGAAGCTTCTTGTAGGGCAGCAGTGACAGGGTCTGTCATACGTAGGCATGCTTGGTTAAAAAAACAAACTTTACCTGATCATGTTAAAGCAAAGTTATTGGATGCACCCTTACAGCAGGATGTTTTATTTGGTGTAAAAGCAGAAGAGGTTTTTAAGAAAATGGAGGATAAGGCAAAATCTATGCAGATGGTCAAGGATTTTTTACAGGTTCAACCCTCTCGTTTCAGCAGAAATTGGCCAACCAAAAACTGGTCCTTTCCAGCTTCTGACAGACCACAGAGGGGCAAATACAGACTCCCAAGAGGCAGAGGTCAGTCACAAGGCTCTTGCAAGCCTTGACAATGGGGTGCCACAACCCAGAAATGAGGAGAAGACAGGTCTCAAACTATCAGAAGACAATCACAATGACTTACCCCTCAGACTGCCAAGCAAATCCCTCTTGGCAGCTCCCTTGGGAGGAAAACTAGCACTTTTTGCAGACAACTGGCACATCATCACAAAAGACAAATGGGTCCTAAATATTGTATCTCAAGGATACAGATTCCACTTTCACACTTTACCAAGGATAAAAGAAATGCCAAACCTGCCACCAAATCAATGGGCAGAGGCTCAAAAACAAATTACAGCTCTCATGGACATGAGAGTCATTCATCAGGTTCCTACACAGGAGCAAGGACAAGGATTTTACTCAAGACTCTTTCTAGTTCCCCGAAAGGACAAAGCCTGGAGACCCATTCTGGACCTCTCAATTCTAAACACATATCTGGAAGTACCCAAATTCAAGATGCTAACACTACAGCAACTTCTTCCCATGCTGGGCAAGAAGGCTTTGCTAGTAACGTTGGACCTCAAGGAGGCATACCTGCATGTCCCTATCAGACAAAATTGCAGAAGATACCTCCGATTTATAGCAGGTTCAACCCATTACCAATTTTCTGCACTGCCCTTTGGCTTGTCTACTGCGCCCAGGGTCTTCACAAAATGCCTTGCACCAGTAATTGCATACTGCAGACAAAGAGGAATTCAAATATATCCATACCTGGACGACTGCCTTATTCAAGCAGAAAGCAAGGACATTCTTTTAAAGCATTTGGTGTTTGTCAAAAACCTATTAAGTTGCCTAGGGTACACACTAAACGAAAAGAAGTCAAAACTAGTGCCCTCACAAGACATAATATTCCTGGGTGCCAGCTTAAATACAACGGCCCAGATGGCTTATCTCACGCCAGACAAGCAAGGACAACTGACTCAATACTTCAAAATGATGGCAACAAAGACCCAACTCCCTGCAAGAAAAATTCTGCAGGCCTTGGGATTCATGGCATCTTGCATACTACTAATACCATATGCAAAACTGCATATGAGGAAATTACAATGGTACCTGAAAAGCGTATGGACTCAACACAGCCACAGCTTGGCAACATTAGTACCACTCATTCCCTGCCTTCAACAGGAGTTTCTATGGTGGGCTCGGGCATGTCACCTCAACAAGGGTCAGCCTTTTACCTTACCCACAGCCAGGCAAACTATAACAGATGCATCGGATTATACCTGGGGAGCACACATGACAGGACAGTGTGTTCAGGGCAAATGGTCTGCAGATCAAAGGCATCTACAAATCAATCAAAAAGAGATGCTAGCTCTACAAAATGCCCTAACAGCTTTCAAGGACCTCCTACATCCAGGACAACTCCTAATAAAGACGGACAACACCACAGTGATGTGGTACATAAACAAGCAAGGGGGCACACATTCCTACCCTCTATGCAGGCAAGCAATGACCTTGTGAAACACAGCACTGACCTACCAAGTTCAACTACAAGCACAATTCCTGCCAGGAAAGAAAAACACATTGGCAGACTAAGTAGAAACATCATAGATCCTCAGGAGTGGAAACTAGATCCACAAGTATTCGCAATGATAACTCAAAAATGGGGGAGCCCAGACATATATATGTTTGCCTCCCCCCAAAACTACCAACTATGGAAATTTTGCACAAGGACATACCACACACTAGCTTGGAAAGTGGACGCCCTCTCATTCAGTTGGAAAACATTAACAGTGTATGCCTTTCCTCCACTGCCTCTTCTGACAAAGGTGCTGCTGAAAGCCAGATTGGAGAGGCCACAAATGATGCTCATTGCTCCAGGCTAGCCATGCCAACACTGGTATCCAATACTAAGGAACATGGCTCAAGGCCCACCATGGATTTTACCTCAAATTCCTCACCTGCTCACTCAGCAAAACAATCAGATTTTACACAGCCAGCTCAAGACTTTAAATCTGGCTGCATGGCAAATTAACTAAACAACCAGTCAACACTTCTCTCTAAAGCTGTTATGGATGCCATTCTGGAGGCCAGGAGGCCCAGCACCAGGAAAACCTATTCAGACAAATGGAAAAGATTATTCGCCTGGAACCAGGCTAAAAGCCAAAATCCCCTTGTCCCAAATATTCCTCAGATTCTACAATATTTATCTGAGATGTTGCACAAAGGACTTTCCTTTTCATCTATTAAGATCCACACCTCAGCTATTTCAGCTCAATACAACACAGATCCTCCTATATTTTCACATCCATTACTAAGACAGTACCTCAGAGGGGCTAAGAACATAAGACCGCCCCGGAGAGCACCAACACCAACTTGGGATCTCAACTTTGTTTTGGAAAAACTTACACTACCGCCCTTTTGAACCAGCTTTTACAGCTGATTTACAGTTTCTATCATGGAAAACTGCCCTGCTGCTAGCAATAACTTCAGCACGAAGAGTCTCAGAGCTACAGGCCCTAATGGCAGTGGAGCCTTTCATCATTTTTCATCGACAGAGTCACTTTACAAACTAACCCTTCCTTTATGCCAAAGGTGGTATCCAGTGTGGCCCTAAACCAAACCATTCATTTGCCCACCTTTTATCCAAACCCCCAAAACAAAGGGGAAAGGCTCCTACACTCTTTGGACATTCAGAGGCAATTACGTTCCTACTTGGATAAAACTAAGGCTTTCAAAAAATCTGACCAGCTCTTTGTATCCTATTCTGCAGGATCACAAGGAAAGGCTATCTTAAAACAGACCATTTCAAAATGGATAGGACATTGTATCCGTTTCTGCTACACACACCATGGGAAACCTGTACCTGGTAACATTAGGCCCCATTCCACCAGGACTACAGCAACATCAACAGCCTTCCTCAGAGGGGTACCAACCAAGGATATTTTGGAGGCTGCAACTTGGGAGTTCAGTGCACACCTTCACCAAACACCATCACTTACCTCTATACTCTAAAACCAGAGCTTGCTTTGCCACTGCAGTTCTGCAGGGCCTACTAGCTTCTCCAAACCCTGTTTAGTTCCACCGCCCATCCTTAGCTTTGGGATTCAACCAAAGTGTGATAACTGCAGCAGTGCAACACGAACACAGTACAGTTTTGTACCTACCATAAATGTAGATGTTCGAGTGTTCACACCGCTGCAGTCCAGGTTACCCTCCCTCCATCCCCTCGGACCTAGCTGAACTTTTCTATAACTTTCTATCCTGTACAACCTTTGTGGTGTATTTGCTTGTAACTGAAGGTATTCCTTTTATATGTTTTATTAGCAATATGTATTGCCTACCTACTTGGGGGCACCTGACATCTGGGGCAAGAAAAACTGAAGAAAATGGCATTGGATGCCTCTTGTATACCCCTGGCGCACTGACGTCAGGGAAGAAGTGACAGCAACTGACGCCGGACCAAGACTTTGTAACTCTGGCCCACTGCGGGACCGCCTGATGGCAGGGCAGGATAACCCAAGTGTGATGACTGCAGCAGTGTGAACACTCGAACATCTACATTTATGGTAGGTACAAAACTGTACTTTGTGTTTTGTAGTTCAGTTTTAAGAGATTGTGTAATTTAGTCATTAACTTGAATTATTTTTATTCAGAGTGATGCACACAGGGCAGTTCTTAGTCATTTGCCATTTTCTAAAACATTTGTGAAAAGGAAGACATTTTTCAGTCTTAAAAAAGAAAATTAACAGGCTTCCTTACTTTAGGTGAAAAATGAAGATGAAGACTTCGGTTGGGGAGTGGTGGTCAACTTCTCTAAGAAGTCTACTGTAAAGGTAATTCATTTGAATGAATTGTATTTATTTACTAGTTATTTAACATTTGTTCTAAATTCAGGTTACCATAAAGTCTAGTCTGTTCATTTGTGCTTGAATATTTGTATTTCGTCTGTGCCGTGTGTTTTATTGGACAGACGGTTTTTCCTGCCTTTTAGCAAGAAAGTCTAAATGGGCAAGGTGCCCATTTTCAGCGGATGAATGAGGAGAGAAGCCCCCAAAGTACTACAGAAACATTTTAAGAACAATACTTTTGCAGTCTTCAAAAATAATACAAGAATGTCTGCAGTTTAAATAATTATATCAGATTAGACATAATGTGAATATGTTGGTTAAGGGATAGATATAATATCCACAGGATAGACAGGAGAAATAAAAGGGGGGGTGGAATAGCAGTTATGTATAAGAATACAATGAATGTCATCAGGAATTCATTACAACCTCCCAAAGTTTTTAACGTTGAACTCATTGCTCTAAAAGTTTGCCTAAACACCCAAAAATCCATTAATCTTATAGTAATTTATATCCCTCCAGGGAAGAACACAGAAAACTTAGAACAAACTCTTAGCTGGCTAACCTCTAACTACCCTCAAGAAACGATTATACTCGGGGATTTCAATATTGACTGGTCTCACTGCACCGCTAATATTAACCCCCTTCCAATTAACTTACACGGTTTCTCCCAAAATATCTTATCTCCAACCAGAATTGGCAACGCTCACCAAAAAGAAAGCACCATTGACTGGATTCTAACAAGGATCCACTCAGTTATAGCTCGGTAACTCTTCCCAACGATCTTAGCGACCACCTAATCACCTATATAATTAAACATAAAACCTCATCAACTAACCCCCCTTCATACAGATTAGTAAGAAATAAGAAGAACTTTAATCCACTACTGTTCCTTGCAGAACTCAAGTCCTGTAACTGGTCCATCCTAAAAACCCTACCCTTACAAGACAGTGTTACTCACTTTAATAACACTTTCCTTAATATACTTAACTGCCATGCCCCCAATCGGAAAATTAGATCCAAAGAACGTATAGCACCTTGGCTTACCAGAGAAACTAAAACTAAAATCAAACTCCGTGACCAGGCTTGGAACAAATGGAGAGCCACCAAAACTCCCCTAGACCGCATTAAATTCCAACAGCTCAGAAACTCTACTAAAACAGCTATAACTCTAGACAAAAAACAGTATTTCTGCCACCTCCAGGACAAACACCAGAATAACCCAAAGAAGTTCTGGGTGGGATTCAATAACCTCCTTCATCCTGGTAAATCTACCACCCCCACCCCTGAGAAACTTATAGGGAATGATCCTGTAGATATTGCCAACACATTCAACTCCTTTTTTACGGAGACCATTCAGTCTCTAGCCACCCAGCTAACTACTACTTCCTCACCACCCAATCCTGCCAATAACTCAGCCCCACTTTCCTTTAAATTAGAACCAGTACCTACCCACTACATCCGCTCCCTTTTAAAAAAACTTAGACCGACCACCCTAGCGGCAGATCACCTCCCTGCGGAATACTTACAGATAGCATCAGACGCTATCGCCTATCCCATATCAATCCTGATTAACAGAACCATAAAAGAAGCCACCATCCCATCTCTTTGGAAAATCTCATACATCATCCCTCTCCACAAAGGAGGTGCCTCCACGGAAACTTCCAACTACAGGCCGATAGCAATCCTGTCTCCATTAGCTAAAATCATGGAGCGGTGTGTACACAAACAGCTTCTAAAATACCTAACCCTCAACAGTCTGTTGTCAAACTCCCAACACGGATTCCGCCCCTATCATAGTACTACTACGGCCCTCCTCTCCTTTACTGATTCAATAAACAACAACCGTAACAACAAACTCATATCCGCTGCTCTTTTCCTGGACCTATCAAAAGCCTCGATATGGTCAACCACCAGCTTCTGCTCCAAACCCTGGATGGCTTACATCTCGATAACCTGGCCCTTAGTTGGTTTAATGCTTACCTCTCTGGTAGACAACAAGCTGTCTTATGGCAAAACAGGCTATCAGGCCTGCTCCCCAACACCATTGGCGTCCCTCAAGGCTCTATACTTGGTCCCCTCCTCTTCTCAATCTTCATTAACAATCTTCACTTAGTCATACCTAAAACCACCTGCATTCAATACGCAGATGATTCTACCCTTATCTGCACTGACATCTCTCTCCCTCAACTCCAAGTAAAAACCCAGCACTGTTTTGCAAAAGTTGAAAAATGGTTCTCTGAATTGAAACTATTACTTAATCCAGCTAAAACCAAATTACTGCTCTTCTTCCCCTCAGCTACCACTCCCCTAGGAAACGAACTTCTAACTCCTAATAATATCTCATTCCATGTTAAATCCGCCAACGGGACCATTATAGAGCCTGTCTCCAACACCAAACTACTTGGAGTAACTATTGATCACAAGTTGAAATTTGATATACACATCACCAATTCCATTAAGACAGTGAACAAAAAACTTGGTTCCATGTATCGTATTAAGAATTTTCTCACCCCTCATGCCAAGCTAACCATTGCCCGCACTCATCTCCTCTCTACCTTCCTGTATGCTTCCCCTATCCTATCTTTCCTCAATAAGCGTGAACTAAACCTGCTCTCAGTTGCCTACAATCACATAGCCCGATTTATCACAGGTACACCTTACCGCACTCCACCACTGCCTTAACCTAAAGAAACTTGGCTGGTTGGAACTGCCTAATCTTCTCAAATTCACCCAACTCACGGAAGCATTCAAAATAATCAACCAACCTGATAGAGCCCCTGCCCTGAGCAAAATACTAACTCCCTACTCTAACCTTAACTGCCTCCGATCAGCAAATAGCATTCAAATACAAACCATTAAATCCAAGAATTCGGGGGGCGATGCCCTCTATGCCAACTCCATAGGGAAACCCTGGAATTCCCTTCCAAATTACCTAAGACAAGTAACTTCACTTAACCAATTCAAAAACAATCTCAAAGAATTCCTAAAATCACACTGGTTATGTCCTTGTTCAAAACCAGACTAAACCCAACCATTCAACCGCAACCCTAGTCTCGTCACCCCCGTATAGACCTTGCTCCTCCTCACCAAGGCTTCTATACTTCAATCAACCTCCTTCTCATATGAATGATTACTTAGTTACATGAATTTGACTTCTGTACTTGTTTATACATATGTTAATGTTAATTTTTTCTCTGAATGTTTATATACTGTTTGTCTTCTCACTATGTTGGAGCTTTTCTCCCCGGGCCTCTACTGAAAAAGGACATGAATCCAGACAGACCAGCCCAGTCAACAAATGTAAAATAAATAAATAAATAGTGAGTGAAGAAGGGGGGAGTAAGGAGATGCAAGGTATAAATCGGTACTTGTTCATATTTAGGAATATAGTTTATCCTGGGTTTGAGCAAGAAAATAGATTTTGGCTAGGAAGTCTTTCTGAATGGTTTTAAAGGACTGGAAAAGAGGGTATTGACCTGATATATACAGGTAGCGAGTCCCAGGCCTTGGCAACATGTACGAGTTCAGACCATGCCCAGCAGATTTGATAAGTTTGTGGACAGAGGAATCTTTGGTCATTGGATCGTAATGACCGAGTGGGGACAGTTGTGTAGAATGGTATGTAGTGCTGGACAAGAAGGTTGCTAGATGTTTTTATAGGTGGTAAGAAACTGTGTATATGTTAGCTGGTGGTGTAGTTCTAACTAGTTTAGACTTTTTGGTACAAGACATTGTGGTCTCTGAAAGGGATATTTGCTGCAAATTTAGCTACTTTATTGTAGCATTGTTCAAGTTTAAACTTGTCCGTTCTTGCAGTTTTTATAACTGTCCCCGTTACATTTATTAGTTTATGTATTTTCTATATGTACATTGTCTAAAGCAAGATGTTCACATAAAAGGAAAAAAATGTGTTTGTGGTGAGTTTCCATTCCTTTTGGAGAGTTTTTACCTGGCGATGGACTTAAAAAATTACTTGAGGTACAGTGCAGGATTTCACTTTTTTTTTTTAAAGAAGTAATCTGGTATCCTTAATTGTTTGCATTCTTGCTGTCTGTAATTCTTGTCAGTACTTTTTTAATGATCAGGTAATGACCTCGAGCATTACCACCATCCATCTTCCATTGAACCCCTTTTCCAGCAGGTCTGTATGGATGATTTTCTTTTTGACCAGCGTTATTTTTGAACTTGTATTACTTTATTCTATTAAGTGGGATTGTAATTCCTTACCCTTAGAAAATACTTTTCTGAATTCTAACCAACACAGCACTGATATCAGTGCTGCCACTGAATGTGTGCCCCTTGACACAGTTTGGTGGGGGCGGGGTATCTCATTTGCGCTCTGCTGTGTCCACAGTGACTGTAGAAGCTTGAATGGGTATGACCATAGTTCCTTTTATGCTACTGCATTCCAGAGATGTGTGATGGGACAGGTAATATGATTAGGTTTCATGCAAAGACTTCATTGTATGTCCCTTTTACAGGAAAAATAAATCTCAACCATCAATGTCAGTCTGTGGTGAAAGTAACTTTGGTATCACCAGACATCAAGAAAGAGAATGGTGAGTGAACCAAATTCACAGAGCATGCCTCCTTCAGCTGGTACTTCTAAGCAGCTATGCTTCAAATTGTGCTTAGGGAGGTTAAACTATAGGTCTGGAAGTGCAAGGCACCTGAAATTCCACAAAGAACAGAATACATGAAAGTCTAAAGGAAATGCTTGCAGTCTGTTGCACTTTTGAAGCCTTAAAAACAGCCTTAGTATCTGTCACTGTGATTATCAGACAGTAACATGATGGTATGGTACAGCAGCAAGCAAGAGGAAAACATGCTTAGCATCCTATGCAGGCAAGTCGTGCAGACTTTAGGAACTGGCCTTTCACTTTAGTCCACTCTTGACGGCAGACCAACACAAATAATTGCTGCACAGAGAAACCTTCCTGAGTCTGAACAAGTGGAGTATTTCAGAGAAACTTTTTTTCTTCTGTGAGTGACAGTTGAAATGTTTCTACTCTGGAGCACCTCATAAGAAAGCTTTGGGAGTGAATACATTCCCCCTAAAGTGGACACATCTGTTTCATATGTACTTTCCTCCCTTTATTTTACTCCCAAAGGGGGTAATTCAGAAGATAGAGGAGAATTGCCCAGAAATGTAGCTGACAGCTGCTTTCTGATCAACACAGCACTGATATCAGTATTGTCACTGAATGTGGACCTCTTGATACAGTGGGTGTGTGTGTGTGGGGGGGGGGGTGATTTGCACTTGGCTGTCCACATTGACTGTAGATAGCTGATGGGTATGACTTTACTTTCTTTTATGCACCTGCATTGTACAGATGTAGTATGAAGGAGGCTAGGAGACAAGTACCAGAAAATCACACCTGAATAAATAGTTTTTCCTTGTGCCACATATAAGGGACCTGCGTTCTTTACATGCAAATGTATGTATAGCCCTTCAGTATCCCTGATGACTGTTTTCCATTGTTTTATGATACAAGTAAGAGTGCACTTTTTTGGCTGTCTCTGCCTGCCTGCTCTTAGGTTCCCCCTGCTACCATCCAGAGCATCATCCAGAAGTTTGTAAAATGCGTCCTTCATTTTAGGTCTACCTGAGACCGGGATTTATTGTTGGGCAATTGAATTAAGTTTACATCCTTTCCAAACAGCTTCTTCTGCAGATCTGAAATATTTGTATTGATGTTAGCCAGGAGTCTCTGAAATGCATGCCTTAATATGCAAAGAACCTTTTCACATTTTCCCCAATGACAAGGTTACCTTGTATACTAATCTCTCTCTCATGCTAAAGTAATAACAAGCAATGACATTACACCAAGCTTCCCAGTTGCTAGTTTTTTTTTTGTGCACATCAAAACAAGAGAACATTCTGCTCTCTCGGATATTCACAGGCAGTTAGGATATTATCTAGACATTAGGGTTGCCACCTTTCTACTGTGCCATTTCCTGACAAACAAGCCCCGCCCCATGCACAATCAAGCCACACCCATTCCTTTTAATAGCCACACCCCTTTACTCCACCCTTCAGCATAAGTCTTTAATATCACATACAGTTACCAATAAGTAGAATAATGTGCGACGAGTCAAAAAGTAAATAAAAAAAACTTTATTTAGCAATACTTCAAAAGGTTCACTACATACAACAGTACATCACACACAAGCATGGGAAAACTAAGCCCAAGTCTCATATCACAGGTAGTACTAAAATGGAAATACAATTAGATATTAAAACACCAGTTCATTCAAAGCAGTACATTAAGGGTTCACCACACACAATAGTAAAAGAAAAGCAACTGTTTAAAGTATCTTCAGTTTTGCTAGAAATCATTGCTTATACTTGAAGCTATATTTGGCATTTGATCTAGCAGCCTCAAGTAATGGCTGGTTATTTCTCACAAATGAATAAAATTGCGAACAACTCATGTTAAAGTTTAGCTTGACCTGCAACTCGGCCTTCACAAGTGACACAAGCATTCTATTTCTTACATCAGTCCACGCATTCCCCATAAGTAAAAAAACCCTTTCCACAAAGCTATTGCTGGGGGGGATTGAAAGAGCAAACTGCACCAGTCTGTAAAGTGGCTTGCAGTCTGGAGCTTTACTAAAAAGTCACCCAGTGATCACTTACAGATGCCTCTGTCATCTGTAACAGGGCTGGCAATGCAGCAGTTAAAGTACAGTAGTCCGAGTAAAGTGCTTCAATGTCCACATCCAATTTGAAGAGGTCTGCAACTGTACGCAGTTCTGGCCAAGTTACAGGATGTTGGAGGCTGAGGACCTGCATAGCTTTAAAGGGACTATTATCATAGTCAAACCACTTCTGTAGGTAACAAAGTGCTTTACTGTAAAACTCACAGAAGGTCCTACAGACCTGCTGTGCGACAGCTGGAGTAAAGTGCTGTAAGGCAGATGAAACTTTAGTACCAAAGAACTGGTCATCTAGCCTTCTCTGCAACTCATCTTTTAGACTTTTCATCACGGTGTACAACTCTGGAGCAGAGAGAGTGTTATTTTCAAGTTTTGCTATAGACTTGTGGAATACCTGCAGGATGTAGTGCATGAAATGTATGTAGCACTCTGCCTCAGACACATCCCCACTGATGCCATCCTCATCGGCCTCCACAAATGTCCAGATAAGGGGGTGACAGTCCTCAGGCCCTTGACTAATAAAATAACTTTTAATAGCAGGCCAACATTCTACCAGCCTTGCCACAGCTGGGAACAAAGACAGCCACCTTGTTACAACATGTTGCATTATTTCCTTAAAGTCCTGGTCTAGGAAAGAATAGAAGCCTTTCAACAGTGCCATTTTTTAGCAGATGCTGAAAACTCACTATGTATTTTCAAAACCAGAGTCTCCACATCAAACTTTGCAAGGGCCTTGCTTGCATGCTTGGCACAGTTATGTATTACATGGCATAAACAGTTTGCTGCAATGATGTGAGGCACCTCAGATTTCAAACTTTTAAAAACAGACCTGTGCTTTCCATAATTGACTGAGGCATTGTCTGCAGCGTAGCTAGCAATGTTTTGTACTTTGAGTCCTTTATGCACAAGGATGTCCTTTATTCTAGTAAAGATACATTCAGAACTTTCGTTATGATCCTCATAGAAATCAAGGAGTTTCTGTTGTGTGCCATGGGTGTGAGTAAAGTACTGAATAACTAAAGGGAACATTTTTCTGTTCCCTTTATTGGATGCATCTGATCCCACTGAGAAATAGGAATTGCCAAGTTCCTGCAGAAGGAGCTCCTCTGAATGAGGTGCAAGAACATTCATGACAATACTCTCAGATTTTGTCTTCCCACAGGTGAATTTCGAAGCCAAAGTAGAATCAGGGAAGACTGTCGGTGCCAGCTTACCTCCACAATCTATGGATACATATGAGTGACCATGTTTCACTCCATGATAGACTGCTGTCACTTCAGCTGCAGTGACCTTGGAAGCTTCATTGGTTACACTACGTGGCTGAATAAACTTGGTCATTACGAGGTTCTGCCTCTGGAGCTGAAGGCTTTGATGATGTTTGTCTGACTTCTGATGGCTTTTCAATGTCTTTTCCCCATCCCATTTTACAGTGAAAGTTGTTCCACAGGATGTGCACTTTGCCATGGCATCTGCATTTGGAACAGGTCGCACCCATGAGTAGCTTTGCTCCCACACCTTATTATAACTGCAGAAAAACCTCTTAGGAGACGCTTTCAGCCTCTTCTTGATGATCCATTGACCTTTTCCTGAACATGATTCCTGTAGGATCCTTGCTCAACACTACAATAAACCAAAACGGCTATTAATAGAAAATCAAAACACTTGTGACCAACACCAGTGCCTGGTGGGGCCTGTGTCAGTCAGTAGCCACTAGCCAGAGTTCACATTCACATGTGAATTTCCAGACTTTCACACCCTAGTAATACCAAGTTGGTATAGGGAAAAAAAAAAATGAGACTCCTCATGAAAAATTACAGTGAAGGTAAAGCAATGAAAGGCAGAAGCAACTCCTGTCTGAGGGACTTGCAGCTGTTACACATGAACCTGGTGTGACAGCAGAATATGCACAGAAGGCATTCAACTGTGTGTAAAACACATGGGTCAGACACTACAGCAATGCACCAAATTAAGACCCTCTACTTTTATGTAGAACCCAGTGCAAACGTTATCCAGCCGAGTCTGAACACAGCAAGAAAGTTCAGGCATACTGTGGACTGACAAGATAAAGATGAAATACATGGCAGCTCAGCAATCATACCCTCTGGCTACAATTGTAATAACTTGCATAAAGACAAACAGGACATAGTGTGGGCCGACACAATGATAAACATGAAATATGTAACTCAGCAATCATAATACCCTCTGGCTGCAACAGTAATAACTTGCATAATGATAAGAGACCATATGGGCAGACATAAAGATGAATTCCGTAGCCCCACAATTCCAGATGCAACACCCCATATTAAGTGCAAAGCACAGAGACCAATCAACTTGGGGCTGGTTTCTCCCCTTTTCCACTCCAGATCCTCACCACCACCTCCTCCCACTGGCACAGTTAGAGTTGAGCATAGTGGCCAAGTGAAGACCTCGAGCACCCTATTTAACAGTGCTTTGGGCCCTTGCTAAAGCAGTTGAGATGCACTTGAGGTCTGATTTATATACACAAGGGAAAGGCTGGCACAAGTTTACTAACTATGCCCCCCTTTTCCCCAGACTACAACATAATCAGCCAGCTACTCCTTATAAGCAACTTTAAGGCCCTAACAAAGTGTGTTCAGTCTTACTGTGCAATAGTAATAAACATTGCTAGTTTGACCAATGCCAAGGTAGTGGCCCAGTGTCACTAAATAAATATTTAAGTCGTCTCAAAACTTAAATATCTACACAACAAAACGTTAGAAAATATCCTGTGTATATTCACTGTAACAAGCTCAAAACCACATGAGATATTTCACATTGACAGTAGGTAAACATCACGGTGATGATAGACTAGAAAAGACAGTTCTACAGTCCTATACAAATCATGTAATCATATATTCACTGTAACATCAAATGAGCTAAGCTTTGGTATAGACGGTATACCTTAGAAAACACAGATAAAAGGTAAACAGTTGTGATGACAAACTAGACAAAAAAGCTACATTTAAGCCTCACTATACTACGAAGACTGTACACCCAGAAAGACACCCTAGGAAGAAACACAGGTCAAAGTAAACATCACGGTGATGACAGACTAGAAAGACAGATCTACAGTCCAAGCATCTTATACAAATCACAAAGTCATTATATATTCACTGCAACCAAGTCCAAAACCAGATTAGAAACTGTTCTAGTTAATCACCACATGTTGAACATCTAGATAGTTACACACATCTCGTCACCATCAATGAATGAGATAGTGCCAGCACAGCTAGTGAATTAATATAAATTTAATATTTAAAAAATTCACTAGTAGCTGTGCTGGCAATATTTCATTCCCCTTGTCACACTAATCTTTGAAAATCTACCTTAATTCCAAAGAATTAATCCATTAAAAAAAATCCACTTACCTCCAGAAAAATCAGCAGCAGGGCTACTAAAACAAGCTCTCCGCAGCAGAAGAGAACATGCAGCTAAAGGGCCAACACTTTAACCATTATGCCAACCCCTCCCCTTCATACAACCCCAACTTGACTCTTCAGCTGCTCACCCTCCACACCCCTGAAGCATTATTTGACATAAAAGTTGCTAAAACTTCATAGTTAACTTACTTCTTTATAATAACACACCTGTTGAACGATACCCAGCAACTTGATGCTAGACAGATGAAAAGCACCAACATACCACAAGACATAATACTTTGTTGTGTGTTCTAGCAACTTTGGCCATATCAGAAAAGTGTATTCTTGCCATACTGTGTTATGACTGCAATTTCAATTTCACAAGTGCACACAGAAATTAAATTTGCAAGGTGTACAATACAAGCTGCAAGTCAAATGGAATCTACAGAACATGCACAGCCATTTAATTTGTATTTAATTATGCAAAAGAATGGTCATGCATGCCACCACAACATTCATAATCATGTTACAAACAATAAATGCAATGCATTTCCTCCCTGGCATACCATTCATCTTTCAACTGTTACCAACTTTTTTTCTTCAGCGTTCTAACAACACTCTACAAAAGGAACCAAAGGATCCCACCTTTGTGCAGTTCTGTCTGCACAGATGCAGATCATACTGAGATCCCTAGCTAAATGCTACCCATCTGCTAAGTGGTGAGAATTTACCTTGGCTCTCAGATTTATGCAGGATTGCTGACACTCATTTAAAAAAATGAAATTACAATTTCCTGAGATAAACTTAATGAATTTACATATACAATCAATAATGTGATTCTGTCATTATTTTAATGTATAAAGTATATACAAGTATAAATAATGTATTTTAATGTATATTATATATATATATATATATATATATATATATATATAGCAAATTAACACAGATTCTAATAATTTTAAATGCAAAACGATGAACACAGCAAAGAAAGTTTCACAAACAACAATATAAGAAATACCAGTAACAGTGAGTGTTAAGGCGAAATGACACATTTCATTAAATCTATTCCATCCCTGGCTATATGCTGTCCAAGTACTGCAATCGTAGGATACTTCAGTAAAAAATGAAAAGCGTGTCAGATGACATCATTTATGAGTCAAATGAAATATTAAAGCACTGAAACAAATCTCAGTAATTACAATCATTCACTAATGGCATAAAGTATCGTATTTTATAATTACTATTGTGCAATATTGTCAACTACTGCTCTACCACCTCGTCACAAACTATGTGCACAGCAACAGGACAGTACCAGCGGCCATCTGAGACTGGTACTGGAAGCTGAGGTTGCTAGGCAGCTACCTAGACTCCTAGTGGGACTCCCAATCTAGCGACAGGTTGTATTTCGCTTCTACATCTGTGGGTTAAGGTAGAAGTGAGACTATTTCTTAGCTATTTCCATGATACATTGAATAAGATGTGGAATATACGAATAAAAAACTAACCAGCAGGGCTTCCAGGCAGCAGGCAGGGCTTCCAGGCAGCAGGCAGGGCTTCCAGGCAACAGGCAATCCACTGAAGACGACGTCCAACGGTCCAAGCAAGAATTTCAGATCTTAAAGCAGCACCCAAAAGTAAAAGATAAAAACTTAAGCTGAAGCGCCGCTTTATATTCATAAATTTTCGCGGGCTTTGCAGGGCTTTGACTACTAACTCTACATGTTGATTGGCTGCTTGCTGCACGAGCCTCGTCTGCAGCAAGCAGCCAATCAACGAGAGTCCAAGACGGGAATGTTCTTTTTTTTTTTTATAATACGCGCTGACGAGCCTGACGTCGCTATTTCCGGACTCCGAGTGCAAGAACCGGAGAACCGGAGTGCCCTACTGATTTCCGGGCACTCCGGAAAAAAGACGGAGGGGTGGCAACGCTACTAGACATATCTAAAGGACAGTTGGGGAATTATCTAGACAGAAATAAAGGATGTAGAAGGTCAGAGCAACTCTGGCATTTGTGGAAAAACAAAACTGTTGCCACTGTCTAAGCAGACCATCTCAAAATAGTTACTGACATATCCAGGAATTTTTCAAACGGTGTGGTGTCTTCTGTAAAGTAAATCACCGTGGGGCTTTCTGAAGTAAACTAGCTAGTTCTGTGACTTCAGTATTTGAAATGATTGATTCAGTATGTAGTATACAGGCTCAACTTCTTGTGCACAAACAAAGCTAAATGACACTTATAAAGCTTGGAACTCTGTCTGAACATACCCTACAGAGACCGTGCTACAATGTGCAGACTGAGATTTTGTCTTGGATTGCTGTTGCTGGTATTTGATTAGAAACCAATAAGTTAGATTTTATGTGCACGAATGCTGTTTGTATTTATTATTTATTTATTTACATTTGTTGGCCGGGAGAGTCCGACTGGACACAGGTCTGTTTTCAGCGGAGGCGCGGGGAGAAAAGCTCCACATTAAGTATTATTTGCATTATACGGTTAAACATAGCATTTAAATATAGACATTAGTCCAGTTAAGGACGCAAGACAAGAAGAAAACAGATGTAAAACAGCTGTAGAACATAGTACAATTTTAAAACATGGTGATGTACTAAACATGGTTACAGATGTAGTTGAGATTCATCCGTGAACAATTGATGCAATCTGTTTTTGAGGTACATAGCTATTAGCAGTTGTTGCTACAAGAAGTTAGTATTATGTGGTAGGTAGCCTTGTACAACACTTATTTCAGGGAGCAGATGGATTCATCTAAGTTATCGGACTGTTCTCCTTGGTTACATTAAGTAGGTGCAGCCACTTTCATTTATTTGTAACTGTAGGCATTTATTGCAGTATAGAGCCAGTGCATACAAGGGGCTGCAATTGAAATATTGCAAATTTGTATCATAACACTTCATGTTAGATTTTTAAATGTAAAACACATTTCAAAACCAAAACCTTATTGCTTCCTGAAATTCTGATGCAGTTTCGGTAAGTACCATTTGTATATCTTTGTGTGGATCATTTGGATGGCGACTGCAGTATTTAAAAATTTTAGTTCTGCCACTGCCTTGGATAAAGAGAAACTCCTTTTAAAAGGGGTACTGTACTCTGGGTTGACCCAGATGGGAGAGGGTGACTTTGGAGGAGAACGACTGGAAGGAATTTTTCAAAGGGGAGAAGAGAAAAAAAGATACCTTTTGAATCTGAAGTTCCCATTTTGGTGAAATTGAGTCCTGCTAAAGCCCCAGACTGTACGTCCCCATCTTGAACAGGAATGTTTGTGATGACTCCTGGTAGATCTACTTCTCAGCAAGAGTACTAATTCTTCTAGTCAACTCCCATGCTTTTTTCGGTCTCTCAAGCATTTTCCTTTGTAACAATGAATGATTCACTGGCAAAGTCTCTAAGCTTTATTGTCAGAAGAGTAAGAAGCAATCTCATGTTCGTTGGCTCACTTTTTGTTTGATAAACTTTATTTCCTCTTTAGCCTGTTCTGCATACAAAAATGTTTTTGATCCTCCAGGACAAAAAATGTTTTGAAGTCAGCTGTGATACAGCAGCTTGAGTCTCACCTGCCTCTTAACATTCCCTGCTTGCTGGGATACATTTCTCTTTTGCCTAGTGTACAGTAAATTTTCTACAAACACTATGCTGTATCCAGTTTTTAATACCTTTTCCTTCTGTCGCAATTTTGTCAGGATCAACTTTCTGCTGGCATGATTGCATCTTAGCTTGTAAAAGTTTTGGCTGCATTTTCATAGCCAGGTTTGAAGCACAAACTGTACCCTTTAAGTTAACAAATATTGCTCTAACACCAGTCCTGTTGCTTGTGTGTGCTTTCTTAAAATGAATGGTCTGTTCCTTCCAGTTTTTCTGGCACAGCAGAAAATCTCAGGTTTTCTCTGAGCACTCAGGCTTCTAACTCTATCATTTTTTGAACCAGCTCTTCCTTTGAAGCCTCATAGTCAGTCTTGTCTTCATTTTGGCATCTGTTTTGCAGTTTTTTGTTCATCTGTGTAGCTAGTTTTTTTCAGCCTTTTGTAATTTGAGTTGATATAATACTTCAGTGTTTCATTTATTTTAACCACCTCCAAGTACATTTGATCTGTTTTATGTTCTTCCTCATCACAGTTGTAGTATTCTTTACTCCTGGGATATCCTGCTAAGGATAGCCTACTGTTCGGCCAGTATACCAGAGCCTTTACATCTTCCAGATGTACGTCAGACATATGTCCTATATGCAAAGTGTTAGGTACATGTGACAGCTCAACTGTATACCAGTATAAGCGCTGCCTCTGAATTTGTTCTGTGCCCCATTGGGTTTCCTCCCTTTTTTCCATGTCATCCAGGGAAAATGAGTGTAGGAGATTCCCCATAAAGGTAGATGTGCGAAGTGCACTTTTTTTGTTTGAGTGCTATGCTGCTGTTGCGTGATATTGTCAATCCATTTGTCCCAAGGACCCTATGCCGCTGTCTGTTATCCCTTACAATTTTTTTGGAAAACAAATGCCTCAAGTTTTTGACTCTGGGTGCCGTGGCAGAATCTGCCCAACCCAAAGTTCAGTTGCCACTTAAGAAAAAAAACATGTACTTAACATGCTGCTGCCCAGCTTCCAGTGGATGAATAACCCAAGGACAGTTGGGTGCTGACACAAGTTCCCTCTGCTGTGACCCAGTTGTTGACCATTACAGAGCTGTATACTTGCACGTCCTCCGAAGCTGTCCATGCGTCCGATACAGATGTAGAGGTGGAACCACAGCTGATTATATCTGAAGGGCCCAGAAGGATTCCCCATATTTTAGTTAGGGAAGAGGTGCCTAATATCCTTATTGAGTCTAGGCAGGGGTCTGAAACTCCTAGATTTGTTAAAGCAGATATTCTTTTAAAAAAGAAACAAACATGGCTTCTATAGCTAAGGATCCTCACAGAGAGGCAGGTCTTTACTCTGGGACTGTTTAATGCACTGATGACCCCTAAAACCCTCACAAGGGTTGACTGTCCCTGTCTGCTTCCTGGTCTTCCATGCCTATTAAGAGACCTAGGTATTCTGATTCTTTTGTTGAAAAATCTTTGGCATATTCCTCCCAGAGGCAACCTCCTGTGGCACTGGATTCTGATTATGAAGATGCTTCGTTCCTTAACTCTTCTTTTTAAATAATTATCCTTTAGGGATACAGTAGTTCATATGACAGACATCTTCATTGGGACTGTTCCAAGGTTTTTGAATCTCAACAGAGTTATCCTGTACTTTTGATAACTCTTGCAAAAAGACTCACCCTGATGACCCTCTGTATTCCCTCCTGTATTGGCTGCCCTTTTGGATACATTTTCAGCAGGTTCTCAGGCTCCTGACTCTCAGCTCCAGCCCATAAGCAGCTAAACAGATTTTATTAGGCTCCTTGAGGATTTTAAATACTTGCATAAAAGTCCTTTATCTGATCTTGCCATTTCCATGTCCTCAGATAAGCCATCCAAACTGCTTTCCTCTTCCAAGCTTTTACCTTCTGATAAGGACAGTGTCCTGTGGAGAGGTATGGGGTGCGAAGTGTATGCTACTGGCTTTTAGGGCCATTTAATTATCAGACTCCACATGACTAGTTAAGTTGTGGTCCTTCTCTCCCATTTGGGAGAAGGGGGTTGACTTGTATGCCTGATTTGGACAGTAAGGCTTCTATTCTTTATCTTCTGAGCTCTGCCACTCGTAGCTCGTGATTCCATTAAATGCACCTGTGATAGAGATGATGCCTCTTCTAGTGCAGCTGCGTCTAGTTCTGTCATTATGTGATGCTCTTGGTTGTGTCTTCAAGCCTTGCCTAAGGATGTTAAGATCAAATCTTTTCATTTTCCCTTACACAACCAGAATCTTTTTGGCCTTCTGCAGAATTGTTTAAAACTGTTCAGGATAAGAGCAAGGTTATCCAAGACCTGTAGTAAATTTTTTTCTTCTATACCCAAGTTCGAGGAACTATCCTTCCAAGTCTTTTGTCTGTAGTCATCCTAGCAAAACCTGCTTAGGAGCATACGAGTTCCCAAGAAGATTTTCCCACATAAACCCACTGAACGCTCTGTAGGGAGAAAAGCCTTCTTTTTCCTGACAAATTTGCCTCTATCTGACATCCAGCCTCCTCTTCCCCTTGGCCAGATTTCTCTCTCTCTCACTCTAACCCTTTCTTTAGAACTACAGATACCTGGGTTCTTTCTGTCATCCGATAAGGTTATTTTATGGTTTGGACGTCCCTGCCTCCATTTTCAGGCCTTTCTCAGCCTCCTCCTTGCCAGCTTCCTCAGTAGGATCTGGTAGATCAGGGAACCATCCAACCTTGTTCCATTGTCGTAGCAGGGAACAAGTTTTTATTCCAGAATGTTTCTGGTTCCCAGAAAGGAGTGATTGTGGAGTCCTATTCTATACCCATCTTTTCTCATCACTTTTCTCAAAGCTCCTTAAGATATTTTTTCCCATCATACTTTCTTCGGCTTTTCTGGTATCTCTGGATTTGAAGGACGCTTACCTCCACATTCCCATTCACACACTCTTCAGGAAGTTTTTGTTTGTCTTTATTCCTCTTCAGATGTTCATCGTGCATACAGCTGCAGTAATCACATATGGGTTCTCTGCCGTCAGGCGGGTCCTCGGTCGGCCAAAGTCTAGGTCCGGCGTCGGTTGCTGTCGCTTTCTTCCCTGACGTCAGTGCGACAGGGGTATATAAGACACAGCCGACGCCATATTCTTCAGTCTTTTTTGCCGCATGGTGCCCGAAGCAGAAGCAGTTCGCAAGTGCCGGTCGGCCAGCTCCTGAATTTACGAAAAATAGGAAACCGAAGTCTTCTTTAAAGCTAAGTACCCTGTTGGGGAAACTTTTCTTGCCTCAGACCGATGTCAGACAAAGTTAACAATTGTATTTCTTGTGGAAAGCAAATACCGCGTAAGGATTTCCATTCCCTCTGCATTCCTTGTTTAGGCCCAGACCACGACGTCTCGGGCTGTCGCTTTTGCGCTACTTTCAATAAACGCACTATTAAGCGTCGGGCGGAGTTCGCCCAACATTATTTTGGTAAAGCGTTTGATTATAAAATGTCGTCTGAGACTCCGACTACCGTTTTGTCCAAAAAACGCAAGGACCGACACCCGTGGTCTCCACCGACACCACGCCAAAACCGGCTACATGTGGTCCGGTTCTCAGCGAGACGCCTATGCAGTCCCTGACTACCGACGACACTTCCTTGGCAGTGTCTTCTGTAACCGAGACCGCAGGTACCTCGGCCCTTACTCAGACAACCGAAGCCACCGTGAGTGTTGAGCCTCCTACTGTGGACAGGTCCACTTCCACCCAGGGTGTCTTTAGACCCTCATCTTCCTTTTCCGTTAAGGCCTTCACTAAGTCCAAATCAGCCATGCATCCCAAGAGGCCTGTTACACAGGGCCCATCCCCAGGCCCCATGCCTAAAAAGCAGATGCTTAAAATGGCTGAGGATTTAATTACTCTTATCAGGGGTTCCCAACCCCCTCCAGACAAGAGACCCAGAGTGGAGGAAGATTCTCCCCCTTCTGAACAGGGCTCCATTTTCTCAGAACATTCTGATGTTGAACACACTTACTCCCCTTATGAAGATTCCGATGCAGAGTAGTCCATTCCTTCTGTATCTCCCCCAGAGGACTTTTCCTTTGGGGAAACCTTGCACACCTTGAGGGAACACTTCCATTGGGAAGGCCAAGATTTTTCTGATTCCAAGAAAAGGCTTAGGGAATTTATTTTGTTACCTCAACACAGGCCTCTGGCTATACCTCCGGTCTTGGACATACTTGATGTTTACTCGGAGGCTTGTATTAATCCGGATTCCCTGCCTCCTGCCCCTGTCAAACCTGATAGGTACTACAGAGTTCCTAACTCTCACCAATTTCTTTTCAAAAGCCTTAATGCTGACCCTGAAACCATTTCTCAAGGCCCCAAGGGCATAAAGGCTTCTACTGCCAAGAATCCACTACCTTCCGAAAGAGAATCTAGATCCTTAGAAAGGTGGGGGAAAAAGGTATACACCTCGGCCACCCTAGCCATGAGAGCCTTAAATTGTCAATTCCATATGCTTAAATATCAGCAGTTTCTGTTATCACAATTGAGAAATAAAATGTCTCAACCTGAACAACCAGATTTGAAGGAATTGCAGGATATGATGCATAGTGCAGAACAGGTGGGTAAACACACCTTACAATGTGGCTATGATGCCTTAGAGGCCTCAAGTAGAGCTGCTGTTACAGGATCAGCCATCCGTAGACGTGCCTGGCTTAGGGAACAAAGTTTGCCTGATCATGTTAAAGCTAAACTACTAGATGCTCCTTTACAAAAGGATGTACTATTTGGTACTAATGCTGAGGAGATACTACGGAAAATGGAGGAAAAAGCTAAATCTATGCAAACAGTCAAGGCTTTTCTTCAGGTACAACCACCTCATTTTAGCAGACATTGGCCTTCTAAAAACTGGTCCTTTCCAGCCACAGACAAGCCCCAAAGAGGTAGATACAGGCGCACAAGGGGCAGAGGACAATCTCAAGGATCATATAGAGGGCAGACAATGGCAAACTCCAGCACCAAGAGGTGGCGAAGACAGTGCACAACAATACAGAAAACAAACCCAATGACTTCCTCCTTTTCATGCCAAGCAAGTCTTAGCTGGCAGCTCCCTTGGGAGGAAAACTGGCATTATTTACAAGAAATTGGCAAATTATCACAACAGACAAATGGATCCTGGACATTATAACCAGAGGCTACAGATTTCATTTTCACACTCTTCCAAAAATGAGAGGCATGCCAAACCTGCCACACAATCAAAGGGCAGAGGCACAGATACAAATTTCAAAACTCATGGACATGAAATTTATTCAAGAGGTACCTACTCACGAACAAGGTCAAGGTTTTTATTCCAGACTATTCCTGGTACCAAGGAAAGGCACCGACTGGAGACCCATTTTGGACTTATCCATCCTAAATACATTTCTACTCGTACCAAAATTCAAGATGCTCACATTACAGCAGCTTCTTCCCATGCTGGGCAAGGAGTTTTGGCTGGTAACATTGGACCTCAAGGAGGCATACCTGCATGTCCCTATCAGACAAAGCTGCAGAAGATACCTCAGATTTCTTGCAGGTTCAATCCACTATCAATTCTCTGCATTGTCCTTTGGCTTATCTACTGCGCCCAGAGTATTCACGAAATGCCTGGCATCAGTAATTGCCTACTGCAGACTTCAAGGGATACAAATTTACCCTTATTTGGACGACTGCCTGATCCAAGCGGACAGCAAGCACACACTTCTGGAACATCTGGCTTATACAACACGGTTACTGAATTCTCTGGGATACACAATCAACAAAGAGAAATCCAGGCTAACACCATCTCAGAAAATAACCTTCCTGGGTGCCAACTTGGACACAAACACCCAGATGGCCTACCTTATGCCAGAAAAACAGGGGCAACTAACTCATTACTTCAAAATACTAGCAAATTGTACCAGGCTTACTGCAAGGAAAACCCTGCAGGCTCTGGGCTTCATGGCATCTTGCATTCTTTTAATCCCATGTGCAAAGTTGCATATGAGGAAACTTCAATGGTACCTGAAAAACCTATGGTCTCAACACAGCCACAGTTTGGAAACAACAATACCACTAATGCCATGTCTTCAAAAGGAACTTCTGTGGTGGGCTCAAGCATGCCAAACAAACACAGGTCTCCCATTCAGCAAGCCTCAAGCAAATCAACAGACGCCTCGGAATACGCCTGGGGGGCGCACATGACAGATTGGTGCATTCAGGGCAAATGGTCCCAAAAAGAAAAGCACCTTCACATCAATCAAAAGGAAATGCTAGCAGTAATAAATGCTATTATAGCTTTCGAAGACCTTCTGCAACCAGGTCAGCTATTGATAAGGACGGACAACACCACAGTAATGTGGTACATAAACAGGGAGGAACACATTCATATCCCCTGTGCAGGCTAGCCATGTCTCTTTGGAACATGGCTCTGGAATTACAAATCCAACTTCAAGCACAATTCCTGCCAGGCACGGAAAGCACGCTGGCAGACAACCTAAGCAGAAATATGACAGATCCACACGAATGGAAGTTGCATCCTCAAGTTTTTACAAAGATAATTCAAGCGTGGGGAAGGCCAGACATAGATCTCTTTGTCTCCCACAAAAATCACCAATTGACAAAATTCTGCTCAAGGACCTATCATCCACAGGCCTGGAAAGTGGATGCACTCTCTTTCAGTTGGACAGCAATGACAGTTTATGCCTTTCCACCTCTTCCGCTGCTGCCCAAAGTTCTATTAAAATCCAGAGCAGGCAGACCAAAGATGATTCTCATAGCTCCAGACTGGCCAAGACAACACTGGTACCCACTCCTGAGGAGCCTGACGCATTCCCCACCATGGATCCTGCCTCTAATGCCTCTTCTGTTGACTCAGCACAACTTCAAAACTCTTCACAGTCAGCTGAAAACACTCATTCTAGCCGCATGGAGGATTCCTTAAATTCACAACAGACCCTACTCTCCAAGGAGGTGCAGGATGTAATTTTGGAGGCCAGAAGGCCTTCTGCTAGAAATGCCTACTCCGCAAAATGAAAACAATTTTGTGCCTGGAATCAGAAAAAGGGTCAGAATCCTGGAATACTGAATTTACCTCAAATATTACAGTACCTAGCTGAGATGCTAAGCAGTGGACTTTCATTCTCCTCCGTCAAAATCCATGCCTCAGCCATTTCTGCTCAATACAACACTGATCCTCCTTTATTCTCTCACCCTCTCTTAAGACAGTTCCTCAGAGGGGCTAAGAATATAAAACCCCCAAGGAAGCAACCAGTACCTGCTTGGGACCTCAATTTCATTCTAGAAAAACTGACCCTGCCTCCATTTGAGCCAGCTGCTTCAAAAGAACTGCAATATTTGTCATGGAAAACGGCCTTCCTTCTGGCTATCACCTCAGCACGCAGGGTTTCGGAACTACAAGCCCTCATGGCTGTGCAGCCTTTCATCATTTTCCATCAGGACAGAGTTTCCTTACGAACCAACCCTTCCTTTATGTCAAAGGTAGTATCCAGGGTAGCCTTGAATCAGGCTATCCACTTACCTACCTTTTACCCTAATCCACAAAACAAAGGGGAGAGACTACTGCATTCCTTGGACATTCACAAACAGCTTTGTTATTATTTGGACAGAACAAAGCCATTCAGAAAATCAGAGCAACTGTGTCCTATGCTACAGGTGCTCAAGGGAAGGCTATTTCCAAACCATCTCAAAATGGATAGCCCACTGCATACGCTTTTGTTGTTCTTTTCATGGTAAAACTGTACCTACAGGCATCAGATCTCACTCCACAAGGGCCACAGCTACCTCTGCAGCTTTCCTCAGGGGGGGGGTTCCTACCAAAGATATTTTGGAAGCAGCTACTTGGAGTTCTGTACATACTTTCTCCAAGCACTATCACCTACCATTATACTCCAAATCTAGAGCGGGCTTTGCCACTGCAGTCTTGCAGGGCATCCTTGCTCCTCCTAGTTCCACTTAGTGCCTACCACCCCTTTTTTAGCTTTGGGATTCTACCCATCTGTTATGACTGCAGCTGTATGCACGATGAACATAGTACAGATGTCCTTCAAGGATGCATCTGCAGTCCTTACATATGGGTTGTCCTGCCTCAGGCAGCCATACGGTCGGCCGGATTCCAAAGTCTGGGTCCGGCGTCGGCTGATGACGCCCTTTTTCCCTGACGTCAGAGCGCCTGGGGTATAAAAGCGTTAGCCGACGCCATCTTCCCCAGTCTTTCTTGCCGCACGGTGCCCGAAGCAGAAGCAGTTCGCAAGTGCCGGTCGGCCAGCTCCTGTGATTTCAGCTACCGAAGTCTTCAAAAAAGCTAAGTACCCCGTTGGGGACTCTCTCTTGCCTCAGCCGATGTCAGATCAAACGGTTAAAGTTGTTAATTGTTTAACTTGTGGGAAACAAATACCTCATAAGGATTTCCACTCTTACTGCTTACCCTGCCTAGGCCCAGACCACGACGTCTCGGCCTGTACAGCCTGTGCTTCCTTCAATAAGCGCACTCTTAGGCGTTGGGCAGAGTTTGCAGAGGAATATTTTGGGGAAAATTTCTGTTATATCATGCCGTCGGAGCTTCCGACAGCTCATTTGCCCAAAAAACGGAAGGATAAGGACCGACACACGCAGTCCGCGGTTTCGGCCGACTCCGCACCTAGGCCTACCACGAGTGTCTCAGTCTCTGCTGAAGCCGAATCTCTACTGCTTCCGTCCGACGACACCGCACAGCCGGTAACTTCGGTACCGGAGGCCACCATTGGGTCGGTCATAGAATTTCTGTCTGAAACCGGTGCTCAGGAAATATCCGACACCATTTCTGTTGATAAATCTACTCCAGCACGTGGGGCAGCCAGGCCTCCTGTATCCATGTCCATTAAGGCCTTTACACGTGCTAAACCTGCTAAACAGCCAAAACCCCTCCCAAGACTATTCCTCAGGGGATCCTCTACCGGTTCACAAATTTTAAGTATGGCTGAAGACCTTATTTCCTTAATCAGGGGCTCTCAGCCACATCCAGACAGGGGCTCTCATCCACCTCCAGGCAAAAGGCCCAGGGTTGAGCAGACTGATCCCCAGTCTTCTGATGAGGCCTCAGATGACTCTGCCCAGTCAGACTACCAGGAGGAGGCCTTTCCGGCTTACGAGGATTCTGATGCAGAGGAATCTATTCCCTCGGCCTCCCCCGCTGAAGAGTTTTCCTTTGGGGAGACTCTTCACTCCATGAGAGAGCATTTCAAATGGCAAGGACAGGAATTCTCTGATTCCAGGAAGAGGTTAAGGACTTTTTTGCATTTACCACAGCATAGACCTTTGGCTATTCCTCCTGTTTTAAATGTTATAGAAGATGTGTACTCTGAGTCTAGTATTTCCCCTGACTCCCTTCCTCCGGCTCCTGTCAAACCCGACAGGTACTACAGGGTCCCGGACACACATCTATTCCTTTACAAGGGCCACTCTGCTGACCCAGAAACTATTTCCCAGGGCCCTAAAGGGGTTACAACCACCACTACTAAAAATCCACTTCCTTCTGAAAGGGAATCCAGGGCTTTAGAGAGATGGGGTAAAAAACTGTATACTACTTCCACACTTTCTATGAGAGCATTCAATTGTCAATTCCATATGATACAGTATCAGGAGTATCTGTTAGACGAATTGCATAAAAAAACTAACCTCACCTGAACCCCTAGATCGCAAGGCGCTTCAGGATCTGGTACATAACTTCCAGCAGGTTAGCAACCATTTCTTAGTGTGGTTATGATGCATTGGAAGCTTCATGTAGGTCAGCAATGACAGGTGCAGTCATACTAGACATGCTTGGCTGAAGGAACAAACACTGCCAGATCATGTTAAAGCAAAGCTTCTGGATGCACCACTGGAAAAACAAAAGTTATTTGGCTCAACGGCTCAAGAGGTCTTAAAGAAATTTGAGGAAAAGGCTAAATCAGTACAAACAGTCAAAGATTTTCTCCAGGTCCAACCACCAAGATTCAGCAGAAATTGGCCTTCTAAGAATTGGGCGTTTCCAGACAGACAGATTTCAAAGAGGCAAAAACAGGCGTGCCAGAGGTAGAGGGCAAGCTTGAGACTCCTACAGAGGACGTCAATGGCAGCCTCCTAATCAGAGAGGTAGTGCAGGACCTACAACTGCTGCACAAGGACAATCTCAATGACTTGACTTTGACTCCGCCAACCAGGGCTCAATTGGAAGCACCTTTGGGCGGAAAGCTATCTTTATTCTCAGAAAATTGGCACAGTATTACAAAGGACAAATGGATACTGCAAATAGACAAAGGATACAGATTCCATTTTCATACATTAACAGAAAGGCAAGGCATGCCAAACCTGCCACCAAATCAAAGGGCAGAGGCTTTCAAGCAAATTTCCAACCTACTACAAATGAAGGCAATAGAAAAGGTTCCTCTCACAGAACAAGGCCAGGGAATTTATTCCAGGCTATTCCTTGTTCCAAGAAAAGAAAAGCAATGGAGGCCTATTCTGGACTTGTCCACACTGAATACTTATCTCATCGTGCCAAAATTCAAAATGCTGACCTTACAGCAACTCCTTCCCATGCTGGACAAGGGGTCATGGCTGGTAACTCTAGACCTCAAGCAGGCATACCTGCATGTCCCTATCAGACAAAGTTGCAGAAGACACCTCCGATTTCTTGCAGGTTCAGAGCATTATCAATTCTCAGCATTGCCCTTTGGCTTATCTACTGCGCCCAGAGTATTCACGAAATGCCTGGCATCAGTAATTGCACATTGCAGACTTCAGGGGATTCAAATATACCCATACCTGGACGACTGCCTTATACAAGTGGACAGCCAACAAACATTGGTAAAGCACTTTGAACTATGCCATCCGACTACTACAGGCCTTGGGATACACAGTCAACATTCAGAAGTCAAGACTTGTTCCATCCCAACGAATAATTTTCCTGGGTGCAAAACTGGATACAAACATCTAAATGGCTTTTCTCACAGAAGAGAAACAAGAACAATTACCGGATTATTTCAGAAATCTGACAACACAAACCCAGCTGACTGCAAGGAAAATCCTGCAGGCCCTGGGTTACATGGCATCTTGCATTCTTCTGATTCCACTAGCAAGGCTACATATGAGGAAACTACAATGGTACCAAAGGAGTCTATGGTCTCAACACAGTCACAGCCTAGAAGCTTTGATCCCCCTCATTCCATGCCTTCAAAAGGAATTTCTGTGGTGGGCACAAGCAAGCCAGTCAAACATGGGTCTGCCTTTCAGCAAGCCACATATCAGCCAAACCATTACAACGGACGCCTCAGACCATGGATGGGGAGCGCACATGGAGGGCAGATGCATTCAAGGGCAATGGTCACAAAAAGAATTGCGCTTTCACATCAACCAAAAGGAAATGCTGGCAGTGATACATTCAGTCAAGGTCACCTGCTAATAAAGACAGACAATACCACAATTATGTGGTACATAAACAAGCAAGGAGGTACCCATTCCTACCCTCTTTGCAGGCTGGCAATGAACCTTTGGGAACTTTCCCTAAGACTCAATATAGAGCTGCAATCCCAGTTCATACCGGGAAAGGACAATGTACTGGCGGACAGCCTAAGCAGAAACATCATGGATCCACACGAATGGATGTTGCACCCAGACATTTTTCTTCAGATAGCACAATCATGGGGAAGGCCGGACATAGATCTCTCTGCCTCCCACCACAACCATCAACTGAAGAAATTCTGCACAAGGACATACCATCCTCAAGCATGGAAAGTGGATGCCCTCTCCTTCAGCTGGAATGCTCTAACAGTATATGCATTCCCACCTCTACCATTAATGACCAAGGTCTTACTGAAGATCAGGACAGAGCAACCAAAAGTGATTCTGATAGCTCTGGACTGGCCAAGACAACACTGGTACCCACTGTTAAAGAGCATGTCACGCACGAAACCATGGCCTCTACCACAATGGCCACTACTTCTGACACAGCACAATTACAAAACTCTGCACTCCAGCCTAAAAACCTTGCAGCTGACAGCCTGGAAAAAACCTTGACTCCTCGCCAGGATAAACTATCCAAGAGGGTAAAGGATATCATCATGGAAGCTCGGCGGCCTTCCACAAGAAAAGCATATTCAGCAAAATGGAAAAGATTTCGTACCTGGACCACCGCAAAGGGTCAAGATCCGACAGTGATGAGCATTCCACATATCCTTGAATACTTGGCTGAAATGCTCCATAATGGCCTTTCTTATTCTTCCATAAAAATTCATGCTTCAGCAATTTCAGCAGAGTACAACACTTATCCACCTGTATTTTCTCATCCTCTGCTAAGGCAGTTCCTAAGAGGGATAAAAAACATCAACCCTCCAAGGAAACCACCAGTGCCTACATGGGACCTTAACTTCATGTTGGAAAAATTAACTCTACCTCCCTTTGAACCAGCAGCATCTTCAGAACTACAATTCCTGTCTTGGAAGACTGCCTTCCTTCTGGCCATAACCTCAGCAAGAAGAGTATCTGAGTTACAGGCCCTCATGGCGGTACAACCATTTCTCATTTTTCATCAGGACAGAGTCTCTTTGAGAACCAATCCCTCATTCATGCCAAAGGTGGTATCCAGGGTCTCACTGAACCAAGCTGTCCACCTGCCTACTTTCTTTCCAAATCCACAAAATAAAGGAGAGAAACTTCTGCATACCCTGGACATTCACAGACAGTTGCGCTACTACTTGGACAGAACTAAGACTTACAGAAAAACTGACCAACTCTTTGTAGCATATGCTGTTGGTGTACAAGGAAAAGCAATTTCCAAACAGACAATTTCAAAATGGATAGGAAATTGCATTCGATTCTGTTGCTCTTTTCATGGAAAAGCTGTGCCAGCTAACATCAGGCCTCATTCCACCAGAGCAACAGCCACCTCCACAGCCTTCTTAAGAGGGGTGGCTACAAAGGACATTTTAGAAGCTGCTACATGGAGCTCCGTGCATACATTTTCCAAGCATTACAACTTACCTTTATATTCCAGATCCAGCAGGCTTTGCTACTGCAGTCCTGCAGGGCATGTTAGCTACACCATCCTTTTCTTAGGTCCTACCACCCCCAGCTTAGCTATGGTATTCTACCCATATGTAAGGACTGCAGATGCATCCTTGAAGAACATAGTACAGTTTTGTACCTACCATAAATGTAGATGTCCGATAGGTATGCATCTGCAGTCAGGTTTTCCCTCCCTCCTACCCCTCTGTGGTATTCTTTGGGTACCTATCCCTCATTTTAGCTAGCTGGGGTTATCTTTTATGGTGTATTTGTTTTTTATTGCTGTGCATGTTTGGAATTTTTTCATCTCTCCAAATTTAGCCTTCCTTAGAGGGCACCTGGCATCTGGGGCAAGAAAAACTGAGGAAGATGGCGTCGGCTGATGCTTTTATACCCCAGGCGCTCTGATGTCGGGGAAAAGGGCGACATCAGCCGACGCCGGACCCAGACTTTGGAATCCGGCCAACCGTAGGGCTGCCTGAGGCAGGACAAACCCATATGTAAGGACTGCAGATGCATACCTATCAGACATCTACATTTATGGTAGGTACAAAACTGTACTTTTTGTACCTACCATAAATGTAGATGTTTGAGTGCTAATACAGCTGCAGTCCAGGTTTCCCTCCCTCCTTCCCCTCTTGGGACAGGCCTAATGGCTAACACCTCCTCATACAACCTGATTGGGGTATTCTTTTATGGTGTATTTGCTTGCAACTACTGTTTTTTGATTATATTGCATTGCATTATTACATAAATTTATGTTTTGCCTTCCTTCTGGGGGCACCTGACATCTGGGGCAAGAAAAACTGAAGAAAATGGCGTCGGCTGGTTCTTTTATACCCCTGCCGCACTGACGTCAGGGAAGAAGCGACGACATCCGATGCCGGACCTAGACTTTGGAATTCGGCCGACCGAGGACCCGCCTGACGGTAGGATAACCCATCTGTTATGACTGCAGCTGTATTAGCACTCGAACATCTACATTTATGGTAGGTACAAAACTGTACTTTCTGGATGCATTGCCCTTACTTATGAGGTGGGTGATGTAGAAAGCCTTTCTTACCATTGTGGAGATGTGGTGGTCAAAGGAAAGGTTGCTGTCAACCTTTGTGCCCAAATCTCTCACCACTGATTGTGTGCTTATGGTTGTATTAATGTGGTAATCTGCAGGGGTGTCGCCCTTGCTAAAGAGGGGGATGATGCATTTTTTTGCACCGAGTTTTAACGCATGACTTTGGCACCAGTTGTTGGTGTAGTCCCTCTTTTGTATGATGTTGACATAGTTTGGGGACTCTGACTTCACCCAGTTTGCCATCGTCAAACTTGTCAGCCATAGGCCTTTAGTTTTAGCCTGTACATCCAAGAAGTAGATCCCAAACAATAGGGAACCCAGCACAGATTCTTGTGGAACACCACTGGTTACGGGTCTGCTGGTGGAGGTAGTCATCTGTTTTGACTGTGTGCGTTCCATCAGTGAGCCGGTTTGCAACCCACCTAACAGCATACGGGTTGATCTCCAGCTGGGTAAGTTTATCAATGATGCCTAAGCAGAGAATAGTGTCAAAGGCCTTGGCCAGATCCAGGTAGGCTGTATGCATGGGTTTTCTTTTGTCCACGGCTGTGATGACCCTCTCAAAGTCCAAGTTCAAGAGGCAGGATCTACCTTTAACAAAGCCAAACTGTGTTGGTTCTTGCGTTTGGAGGTGGTCTGTATCTATAAAGTCCGTGATTGATGTTCTTCATCTCCCATTGCTGCAGTCCTTACATATGGGTATTCCGCTGTCCATAATCGGCCCGAATACCAAAGGGCTAGAACCGGCGTCGGTCATCGGCGCCCGAGACTGACGTCAGTACGTGCCAGTACAAATGCGCATGACCGACGCCATAACCTCAGTCTTTCTTGCCACGTGGTCCTAAGCAGAAGCAGCATTTGCAAGTGCCGTTCGGCGTTCTGGAATTGTCGGTTTTCGAGTTTCAGACCGGAGACCAAGTTGGGCTAAGTACCCCGTTGGGGACACTTTTGTCTTTCTTGCCTCAGTATTGACGGATGTCAGAAAAAGTTAATAACTGTATTTCTTGTGGGAAACAGATTCCTCATAGGGATTACCATTCACTCTGCATTCCTTGTTTGGGGCCTGAGCACGACGTTGTTGGGTGTCGCTTTTGTGCTACTTTTAACAAGCGTACTATTAAACGTTGGTTGGACTGTGCTAGGCTGGTGTTTGGTAAACGTTGTAATTACAACATGCCGTCGGATTCTCCGACGCCTGGTTCTTCTAAGAAACGCAAAGAAAAGTCTTTGCGGTCCAAACAGGATGAGTCGTCCACTCCGGACGCCGGTTCTGTAGAACCACTGACTACTTCAGCGGCTCCTTCTGAAAGTTTACCTGAGTCTCAAGGGGAGCCTTTGTTACTACAGGAAGTGGCTTCTCCTGTGTTAGGCCAGGCTGAGGGTGCTTCTCTGATGTCAGTGGTTCCCTGCCCTCATAGGGTAGTTAGGCCTCCTCCTTCTCAAAGCAAAGCCCATTCTAAGTCTAAGTCTGCCCCTGCTGGTGCTAGTCCCCAGGGTCCAGCTCCTAGGAAGCACATGTTAAAGATGGCTGAAGATTTGATTACTTTAATTAGGGGTTCTATGCCCCCCCCCTGCGAAGAGGCCCAGGGTAGAGACAGAGTTGGAGGGTTTGGTTCAGTCTTCCAATGAGTCAGATTCCTCTGTAGAAGAACTTCAGGATTTCCCTCCCTATTCTGATTCTGAGGCTGAGGAGACTACTCCTCTCGTCCCTCCAGAAGATTTTTCTTTCTCTGAGACTTTGCATTCCATGAGGGAACATTTCAAATGGGAGGGCCAGGATTATTCTGATTCTCGTAAAAGGCTAAGAGAATTCTTGCTTTTGCCTCAGCATAGGCCCTTTGCTATTCCCCCTGTACTGGATGTTGTTCAGGATGTATTTTCTGAGGCTGCCCTTAACCCAGATTCTCTGCCTCCTGCCCCGGTTAAACCAGATAGATACTACAGGGTTCCGGAAGCTCACAAGTACTTATATAAGAGTCCTAGGGCTGATCCAAAAACTATTACTCAAGGCCCCAAAGGTGTTAGGGCTTCTGTGGTTAGGAATCCAGTTCCTCTGGACAAGGATGCTAGGGCCCTGGATAGGTGGGGTAAAAAACTGTATACCTCTTCTACTTTGGCTATGAGAGCTTTAAATTGTCAGTTTCATATGCTCAGGTATCAAAATTATTTGCTGGGCCAATTGAAATGTAAAGTAGATGCTTTAGCTGAAGGTATTGAATGTAAGGAGCTTCAGGATTTAGTGCATGCTTCAGACCAAGTTGGTAAGCATTCTTTGCAGTGTGGTTTTGATGCTTTACAGGCTTCTTCCAGGGTGGCTGCTACTAGTTCAGTTGTTCGCAGGCATGCCTGGCTTAAAGATCAGACCTTGTCAGAGCATGTTAAGGCTCGAATTATGGATGCTCCTCTACAATCTGATGTTCTTTTTGGTCCTCCAGTAGAATCAGTTTTGAAAAAAATGGAGGAAAAAGCTAAGTCTATGCAGACAGTTAAGGACTTTTTACAGGTTCAGCCCCCTAAGTTCAGTAGGAATTGGCCTGCTAAGGGATGGTCTTTCCTCTCTTCGGATTATCAATCTAGGGGCAGGTCGAGGCGAGGTAGAGGTAGGGCTTCCTCTCAGGGCCCTGTTACTTCTAGGTCTTTGAGTTCTTCTACCCCTTCTGCTGGGGAGGGCAGGGGTCAGTCCTTTCGGAAACAGACCCAATGACCTGTGTCTTCAGCTGCCGGACTCTGCCTTGCTGGCAGCTCCTAGGAGGAAAACTGGGACTTTTCAAAAGGAATTGGCATTTGGTTACCCAAGACAAATGGGTATTGGATATAGTAAATCGAGGCTACAAATTTTATTTTCACACATTCCCTCCTTTCAAAGGTATGCCGGATGTGCCTCATCGGCAAAGACTGGAAGCACAGACACAAATTTCTTCTCTGCTTCAGTTGGGAGCAATACAGGAAGTACCTTCTGCAGAAAGAGGCACAGGGTTTTATTCCCGTCTTTTCTTAGTGCCAAAGAAAGGAAATACTTGGAGACCAATTCTGGATTTGTCCATTCTAAACACCTTTCTGGAAATTCCAAAATTCAAGATGTTAACACTGCAACAGCTGTTACCTATGCTGGGCAAAGATCACTGGATGGTGACTCTGGATCTCAGAGGCCTATCTTCACATTCCTATCAGGCCCAGTTGCAGAAAATTCCTGAGATTTCGGAATGGGAATTTGCATTATCAGTTCTCTGCATTGCCCTTTGGCTTGTCTACTGCGCCCAGGGTATTCACAAAAGTCCTGGCTGCAGTAATAGCTTTTCTCAGACTAACAGGAATTCAAATTTATCCTTATCTGGACGACTGTTTGATTCTGGCTCAAGGCAAGCACAGACTTCTTCATCTGCAGTATGTAATGACAGTTTTAAGATGCCTAGGGTATTCTGTGAACGAAATAAAGTCCAGTCTAGTACCCTCACAAGAGATGTGTTTTCTGGGTGTAAGACTGAATACAGCTGCTCAGATGGCATTTCTTACCCCGGACAAACAAAGAAATCTTCACCTATACTTCCAACAGCTATCAGTAATGTCCAGGCTGACTGCAAGGACAGCCCTTCAAGCCTTGGGGTTCATGGCATCTTGCATTCTAGTACTTCCCAATGCCAAACTGCATATGAGGAAGCTACAGTGGTATCTCAAAAGCGTTTGGACTCAACACAGCCACGATTTGGACACTGTCATTCGATTCTACCTTGCATTCAGAAAGAATTTCTGTGGTGGGCTCAGGAATGTCACCTAAACAAGGGGCTCTCTGTGACCCAACCAGAGGCAAGTCCGATATTGACGACAGACGCCTCGGAGTCAGCCTGGGGAGCTCATTTCAGAGGAAAATGGATTCAAGACCTTTGGCCCCCAGAGCTACTTCACTTGCATATCAACATGAAAGAGATGCTGGCAGTTCAATTTGCTTTGGATGGATTCAAGAGCCTACTTCAACCAGGACTGGTGTTGATTCGAACAGACAACACAACTGTCATGTGGTACATCAACAAGCAGGGGGGAACTCATTCTTACCCTCTTTGCAGACAAGCAATGCTGTTATGGGAAACTGCTTTGAATCTGCACATCACTCTTCGAGCACAGTTTCTGCCAGGAGCACAAAATTCTTTAGCAGATGTTCTGAGTAGACAGATTGTGGATCCTCACGAATGGAAATTGGACCCTCAGGTATTTCTTCAGTTGACCATGGCTTGGGGAACTCCAGACATAGATCTGTTCGCTTCTCCTCTGAATTTCCAACTGCCACTGTTTTGCACAAGGCTGTTTCATCCAAAAGCCTGGAAAATAGATGCACTATCCTTCAGTTGGAGCAACCTTCACGTGTATGCTTTTCCTCCTTTGCCTCTTCTTCCAAAGGTGCTGTTGAAAGTCAGGAGGGACAAACCTTGCATGATCCTTATAGCACCGGATTGGCCTCGTCAGCATTGGTACCCTCTGTTGAGGAGCTTAATTCATGGAACACCTTGGCCATTACCACAGATTCCTCACTTATTGTCTCAGGAAAACAATCATTTTCTCAATGTCGGGCTGCAATCCCTCCACCTGACAGCCTGGCATTCTGTTTTAGAGAAGGAGGGCCTTCAGCTCCCTCAACAAGTTTTGGATGTTATTTTGGAAGCCAGGCCCTAGTACTCAAAGTTTATGCTGATAAATGGAAGAGATTTTTTCTTTGGAGTTCAGCTAAAGGCTTTGATGTCAAATTGCCTAATTTGAGTTGTACATTGCAATATTTGACTATTTTATTGGACAAGGGTTTGTCCTTCTCTTCTGTAAAAGTGCATGCTGCAGCTATTTCTGCTCACTATGATTGTGACCCTCCTTTATTTTCACATCCATTGGTTAAACAGTTTCTTAGAGGGGCAAAGAATATAAGACCCCCACGGAGGGCTCCTACTCCTACCTGGGATCTTAATTTTGTTTTGGAAAAGCTGACTCTGCCTCCTTTTGAACCTACAGCTACAGCTGAATTGAAGTTGTTGTCTTGGAAGACTGCTTTTTTATTGGCTGTTACTTCTGCTAGAAGGGTATCTGAATTACAGGCCCTCATGGCAGTGGAACCTTTTCTGATTTTTCACAAGGACAGAGTTTCCTTACGTACTAATCCTACTTTTCTGCCTAAAGTGATTTCTAATGTGGCATTGAACCAATCTATACATTTGCCTACTTTTTATGCTAACCCCCAAAATGAAGGGGAAAAAGTTTTGCATTCTTTGGATGTACATAGGCAGTTAAGGTATTATTTGAGCAGAACCAAAGAGTTCAGAAGATCTCTACAATTATTTGTTTCGTTTGCTTTGACTTCACCAGGGAAGGCTGTCTCGAAACAAACTATTTCCAAGTGGATTGGCCATTGTATTGCTTTTTGTTACTCTCATCATGGAAAGGATGTTCCAGTTGGGATCAGGCCTCATTCTACTAGGGCTACGGCCACCTCTACTGCTTTTTTGAGAGGGGTAGCTACTAAAGACATTCTAGAGGCAGCTACTTGGAGTTCTGTACATACCTTTACAAAGCATTATCATTTACCTCTTTATTCTAGGTCTAGGGCTGGGTTTGCCACTGCAATCTTACAGGGCATGTTAGCAGCTCCTAATGCTGTTTAGTTGGCCAGCCTCCCTTTTTTCCTTTGCTCTGGGATTCTACCCATATGTAAGGACTGCAGCAATGGGAGACGAAGAACATAGTACAGTTTTGTACCTACCATAAATGTAGATGTTCGAGGATCTCCATTGCTGCAGTCCAATTTTCCCTCCCTCCTTTTCTTTTTAGGTTGGGGTTTGGGTGGTGTTTTTTGCATTCTGACGTCTGAGGCAAGAAAGACTGAGGTTATGGCGTCGGTCATGTGCATTTGTACTGGCACGTACTGACGTCAGTCTCGGGCGCCGATGACCGACGCCGGTTCTAGCCCTTTGGTATTCGGGCCGATTGTGGACAGCGGAATACCCATATGTAAGGACTGCAGCAATGGAGATCCTCGAACATCTACATTTATGGTAGGTACAAAACTGTACTTTCTTTCCATAGCCTTGCAGATTAGGCTGGCCAGGCTTATGGGTCATTGTTTCCTAGGGTCTGTCGAGGTGCCTCCTTTATGTAGCAGGATGACTGTTGCAGTTTTCCATTCAGCAGGTACAAAACCAGTGCTTAGGCTGTGGTTAAAAAGAGTACCCAGCGGTGCAGCTATTCCCTGTTTTAATCCATTTAGAATGCAGCCTGGGATATTATCAGGTCCCATTGAGGCTGTGTTTTTGGGTTTGGAGAGAGCGTTTATGACCTGTTCCTTGGAGATACTAGGTGCGCAGGGCAGGTGGTAGCTATGCTTTGGGGGGGGATATGTGGCGGGGACAGGGGAGAGACGTTTTTATTGAAAACAGGTTGTCTATTTCTGCGGGTCCGGCATATGTGGTGCCATTAACAACTAGTTCTGCGCAGATCTGGGTTTTTCTTTTAAGGTTTCTGATGTAGTTAAAGAAGGCCTTATGGTTATCCTTAGCAAAGTAGACTAATTTGGATTCATAGTTATCTTTAGAATGCCTCAGGTGTCTTATTTGCTTGTTTAAGCTGAGGAGGGAATGCTTCCAATTCAGAGACTGTTCTTTCCTGCAGTTTCTTTCTATTATTGTGTAACCTGTTAATGGCGGATGTCCACCAGGCAGGCTTGTTCTTGAGTATCTTGTTTTGATCCTATCAGGTACAGATGACTCAATACATTTGTATAAGATGCTTATACAAGGTATTGGTTTAAATCCCTAGGTGTCCATACCATTAGTGAGGGTAGGGGCTATGAAGCTATTAATGCTGTCACGTATTAGGTTGTAATTTGGCTTTGGAGAAGTTTTTTAGTTTAGTTGCTGCTAATGGGGAGGCAGATGTTATTACTTCTAATGGTACTGATTTATGATTAGGCCACACACTTGGAGTTGTGCAGTGATCACCAGATCCAGAATATTTGGTGCCCTTGTGGGGGTGTCAGCCAACTGGTCCATGGCACTGGAGTTGAAGTCCAAGAACCTTTGGACAAGTGTGTTACTACACGTGCAATTTACTCAATCTGTGGTTGGGTAATGTAAACACCCTGGCTTTAGGTGACTTTGTTGTGTCTTGAGCAATTCAAGTAGATCCAAGTATGCAGTGTGGGTATCTTGGTTCATGGACGGGGTCCTATAACTGGCAATAACTTGGAGCGGGGTCTTACCTGCAGTCAGTTGGACCTGGATTAGTCCAAGGGAATTTTTTTTTTACCAGTCTAGAGGTGTATTTATCTTTGACTATTGATATTCCATCTAGTTTAGTCCTCTCGCTTTCAGTTTGTGGTATTAATGTGTGGAAGGCATTATAACCCACTATGGCCGGGGCGATTTCTGCAGCCTTAAGCCAAGTCTCTGTGACTGCACAGATGTCAGTATCTTCTAAGGTAAGGGTGGATTTCAGTGACTTCAGTTTTAGGTTTAAACTCCTAGTATTTAGCAGAATAACCTTGAGGTTGCTTTTTGAAGATATTTTTACGTCTGGAATTTTGTTGTGACATTGCCTAAAAAAGGCACTATGGGGGAGGCAAGAGCCAGTAACAGAAATCCCAGAGGTGACAGATGAAGACCATCTCTGGCAAAGCAGATGTGGTCTGTCTACCATGTCATCCCAGGCTGACAGGTACTGCATCCCCTTAAAATTACACCAGAAACTAAGCCAATTGTTGAAGTCAGTCATTTATTGTTTATATTGTGGTATCATCTGAGGTGAAGGTAGTATGCTGCTCAAGGCTAGGGACATACCTGCCTGAGACATACATTTAGGGAACTCCATCATGTCTCTCTTCATATAGTCCAGTGAGGTGCATCTCAAGTCCACACCAACATGCTCTATGACAAAGTCATAATGGTACTTGTTGTGGAGAGACTTAAGTGTGTGTGTGTGATCTGGTGGATCATGGCACCTGACAGCTGACTGTAACCTTCTCCTTGTCCAGCCTGGTGAGTGGGACATCTGTATCTCTCACTATAGACTCACCTTTGACCAAAAAATTTGGTTTAGATGTGCTTTGCCTTAGGGGTTTGTTTGGTGAGACACGTGCTTGTGGTTTTGTGTATTGAGTGCTGTAGGTACTTTATTAGGTGTAGCATGTTTGTGTTTGGAGGTCTGTGGTGTTTAGGTAAATTTCTGGTGAGTACCTCTGCATATGATGGTTTATGTGTTGAGAGCATGGCTTGTGCAGGAGATGGAGTATGTGGGCTGACAAGCCTGTTCATATCATTGTTCTGTGAACGAGAGAGCAAGGATTCCAAATTCTTAGTGTGTATGCATGTCTCACAAATTGAGCTTGAGTGGTTTAGGAGCAGCGGGTTGTCAATGTACATGAGGTAATTGCTACAACACTTCAGGATACCATGTCAATCAGGATGACAGGGGAAATAAAGGAGAACTGACCATCCATAATACTAGGTGTAAATTTGCTCACTTTAATGAGGAAGGATGTGGATTAATTGGGGCTTAATGCTAGGTCTGTACTATTGGGGCTCTCAAGGGGTATGAGACTACTAGGGATTAGGAGATTTCAGTTAGTGGCAAGTGCTGTAGAAAGCTCAGCTGAGGTAGTCTATGAGCAGCTAAGCGCAATTTAAGGGACTCCTCAGTTGGAGCCTGGGCAGCTTCTAAGGGAAAATAAAACTACTTCAGCTTTTGTGTCTGTAACTGCTAATGGTTACCTCCACTGCACGGTGCTACGCAAAGGTGCACTACATGCAAAGAGATGCTTCTGATTGCTCAGGTGTGGATAGAGCCGTGGCTGGTCGCCAAACTCTGTGGAGGGAGTTACGTTTAAAACGGGTGCAAACCTGTGCAAATGCGGGCCTTGTGTAGCAGGTGTGAGAACCCTTTTTTAAAACAAGTTAAGTAACTTTCAAACAATCTAGGCAATGGAAATGCTCCTTTATGAGCCTTATTCCTAACAATCTACAACTCGGATGGGTCTTTTGCTAGCCTCCCCTGCTAAAAGGGTGCAGAGGGCACTCTTAATGTAAGATGGCTGGTTTTAGTGCTCAGATAATGCCAAACCATCTAGATTCATCAAATCTAAATCTATAGCTATAAAATACACAAGTACGAGAAAATACAAAGTGTAGGAAAAACATTTGCAAACAGATGAAACAGCAAAACAGTTAAAATGACTAAAAAAAAAGTTAAAAGTAGGCAGCATTTCAGTAGTGCACAGTTTAAACGTGCAGTACAGTGAATAAAAACATTTTCTGTAGATTTCCAAGGATGCCTTGGATTTCATTTGGAATTCTCTAAAGAGATCAAAGAGCACAGCAGTCCTAGAGCAGCTGTTGTAAACTGAGCACACAGGCCCTTGCAAACGTGCTGCCTTAAATACAAGCTAAGTTGAGCAATTTTCAAACACGCTGGTCAGTGGTATTTTCATTACCATAAATGTTCAAAGAGTACAAATATTGTTGCAGTGTAGGCTTCCCCTTCATGCCCCTTTTATGTTTTGCATGACTCTAGTGATGTTGTTTGTATTGTTTGGAAAGCTAGAACCCTGCCAGTTTCCATTTCTTTCTCCTGTCCATTGCACAGCTCATATTTTCAGTCTGCCTTTCCGGTTTGGAAACCACACCTTCTGAAACTACTTCAGTTTCTCAGGCAAGAGTGGAAGATGGTGCAGATGAGTCTTCCCCATGTATCATGCATCATCCTCTTGTCCACAGCGTGGTGGAGCGAATGACTTCTACAGTGAATATCTGAAAGGTCTAGAATTCAGGACAGATCTGGATAACAGCTTGCTGTTTTGTTCCTACAAGTTATGCATGATACTGCAGCAGTAATACTTGAACATCTGCCGTAATGAGTATACTCTCACAACTGTACTTTCATTTTCATCAGGAGTGAGAAGCAAAGCAGATTATGGTTTGCATGAGTGAATGCTGCTGCTTCTTTCTCCAGAAGTATTTGTAGCATTTTTTTCTGAATAAATCTAAAACTGTGACAGTAATTGGATGAAAGCAGGTATAGTTATATATATATATATTGCATTCCATGCTTTAACTGTTTTTTTTTTTCCCTATTTGTAGGCTACCACAGGAGAACTGGAATCTGTGTATATAGTGGAAGTGTTGTTAAATTGTAGTAAGGAAAGTGTAGAGAATGCTGCTACAGAATCTGCCAAACCAGCAAAACCTGGGGAGAAGAATGAGATGCAGGTTTGTTCCGTGTGTGTGCTTGTGTGTAGTATTCTTTACGCTGATTTGCAATCATAATATACAGAATATAGTTACTTTATATCACCTATCTTGAAGCTGTTTATTGGTTTTGCTTGGTTCTCTTTAGACATGTAGCACTTTTGCATATCTGAGATTGTCATTTTAAGCATCATTCTGTAACTTTATTGGGTGTGGCTATGTTCCATGTTGGAAGTTTTTTTCTTCCACATACAGAACATTGAGGAAAAGATAATGTTTGACTCCCCAATGTGGCCTTAATGCAATAACGATTTGTGTTGTCCTTTTTGTAATAGTAATGAATTATTTTTATCTAAAGTGTTTGCATTCAGTTTGTGTGAAATAAACATTTTATGGTCCACTGATGGAAGAATGTTTTGTGCAAACCTGGGTGCAGTGTAAATTTTGCTTCATATGTTAATTTTCTGCTGCTTTTGCCATGCATACTTTTCATCCCCTGTAAATATCCATAAGAACATTGTGTCGCGAATGTGTTTGTATTTGTAAGACCAAGGGATATGTTTGGCCAGCATTTAAAAATGAAAAAAAAAAATGCCTCGCATTCCCTGTTCAGACCTTGACACATTGTGTATTTATGGAACTTAAGGGAAAGTATACAGTGATGTGATGTCGAGAATGTATCCATTGTGACTTTGCCATTGCAGGTTGTTTTTTTTTACCACCATTCAACTGACTTGTGGTCCGAGTTGGCCTGTGTAAATCATTCTGCCATTATTCTGAGAATTACTTTTTTTCCCACTAAGAGCTTTTCTAGCCAATAATTTTGATGTGATAACATGTATGTCTGCATATACACATACATGTTTGGACACGCACTTCCAATGCCTTTTGCATTGGGAAAAGTTATTTTTGTGACTGTAGCTCAACAATTGTGTGTATACTAAATTAGCCATTTTAAGTCTGCACTGCAGAAATAATTGCATATCTTGTCAGTATTCTAGCAAAGACTTGCAAGGGCTGCATTACGCAGAAAAGGTATTCATTCAAAAATTCTGTGATATTTTGCAAACTGTACTATAAAAGCATAATCTGCCAGAAGTGTGTGTTAAAGTGTGTAAGTGTTGATTGGTGTGCACTACTTTTGTTTGGCAGAAGTAAAGAAGCTTGTCTGGTCTACCTTTTAAAGTACTTTCAATATTTTGCCTCCATTTAATGCTTTGCCTCGAGTACCTTCATGGATTCCACCACCACTAACCTATTAGTGTATCCCATGATTTCTTAGCCTTCCCACTGAAGTACATTTACAGGTATAGTTGGAGCAGTTGATGATCTTCGTATTTCACTGTTGCAGTCATCGCATTTAGGTTATCAGCTTACAGTAGCCCTCTTCTGTTTCAAGGCCTAAAACTCGAACCATGCCTAGAAAACCAGCGCCCAGACCACATGGTCAGGCCTCTGTGCCTAAAAAACAAATGATAAGAATGGCTGAAGACCTTATTACTTTAATCAGGGGAAGCCAACCTTCCCCCTCTAAGAGACCTAGGACTGAATTTGCTTGTGGTACTTCTGACCAGGATTCTGAAATTTCTGTTTCCTCTGATGACCAGGATTTATCCTTATCTACCTATGAGGATTCTGATGCAGAGGACTCTATTCCCACTGCTTCTCCCTCAGAGGATTTTTCTTTTGGTGAAACCTTGCATACTCTTGGGGATCATTTTTGCTGGGAAAGTCAGGATTACTCTGATTCTAAAAAGAGGCTTAGGAATTTCTTACTCCTGCTCCAACACAGGCCGTTGGCTATCCCTCCTGTGCTAGACATTGTTGATGCCTTTTCGGAATCTAGCATGGTCCCCGACTCTCTACCGCCTGCTCCCAGAAAACCTGATAGATATTACAGGGTTTCTGACTCTCACAAGTTCCTTTATAAAAATCCTACTGGGGATCCTGAGACCATTTCGCAGGGACCCAAGGGCATTAAGGCTACTATTGCCAAAAATCCTGCCCCCTCTGATAGAGATTCCAGGGCCCTGGATAGATGGGATAAGAAGGTATACACCTCTGCAACCTTGGCCATCAGGGCCTTAAATTGCCAGTTTCATATGTTAAAGTATTAGCACCATATTATTGGATTGCTTAAACAGAAAATGATGTTGATTCCTGATTGTGCTGAAAATGAGGATTTACAGGATTTAATGCATTCTGCTGAACAGTTTGGAAAACACTTTGCAATGTGGTTTTGATTCACTAGAGGCATCTTGCAGGGCTGCTGTCACTGGGTCTGTACTTAGAAGGCATGCTTGGCTTAAGGAGCAATCTTTGCCAGATCATGTTAAAACTAAATTGCAGGATGCTCTCAAGATTAAAGGCTATTCAGACTGTACCAGAAGAGGAAAGGGGACAAGGTTTTTACTCAAGACTTTGACTTTTCCTGGTACCCAGAAAAGACAACTCATGGCGTCCTATCCTGGACCTTTCTCTCCTAAACACCTTTTTGTTGATTCCAAAACTGAAGATGCTAACTCTTCACCAGTTGCTTCCCATGCTAGACATGGATTCCTGGTTGGCAACACTGAATTTAAAGGAAGCCTACCTGCACATCCCAATCGGGGAATCTTGCAGAAGATACCTACGCTTCAAAGCCGGCTGCATGCACCATCAGTTCTATGCACTGCCCTTTGGCTTCTCTACTGCACCCAGGTTATATTAACAAAGTCCCTAGCTCCAGTCATTGCATTTTGCAGGCAAATAAATATTCAAATATACCCATACCTGGACGATTGTCTAATTCAGGCAGAAAGCCAAGACATACTTTTGAATCATCTGGCATTTGTACAAAAGGTGCTAACTTGTCTGGGGTACACCTTAAACGAAAAGAAATCACATCTAGTACCCTGTTTGCAAATTATATTCCTGGGAGCAAATCCTGGGAGCAAAGCTTGAACGCAGCTTCCCAGATGGCTTTCCTCATGCCAGATAAACAAATTCATTTGACAACTTCAAACTAATGGCCACAAAACCCTGCTATCTGCAAGGCAAATACTGCAACCCTTGGGGTTCATGGCCTACTGCATTCTAATTCCATATGAGGAAACTACAATGGTATCTAAAATGCCTGGTGTCAACATTCTCAGGATCTAGAATCAATGATTCCTATCATTCCTTGCCTACAGTTAAGAGTTCCTTTGGTGGGCAGAGGCCTGCCACCAAAACAAAGCTCTACCATTCACTCTAGCCCCTGCTGCCCAAACCCTAACAACAGACTCATCAGATTATGCATGGGGGCTCACCTGGCAGGGAAGTGCTTTCAGGGCAAATGGAACCCAAGTCAAATGCACCTGCATATCAATCAAAAAGAAATGCTAGCTGTACAGAATGCTCTGACAGCCTGCAAGGGCCACATTCTTCCAGGACAGTTAATGGTAAATACGGACAACAGCACTGCTATTTGGTACATAAGCAGGGGGTACCCATTCATACCCCCTCTGCAGACTAGCCATGGCTCTGTGGAACACAGCCTTGAACTACCAAATGCATCTACAGGCTCAATTCCTGCCAGGAAAACTAAATACATTGGCAGACGAACTAAGCAGAAATCTAATGGACCCACACGAGTGGAAACTGGAACCAAAGACTTTCAACATGTTGATAAACAAATGGGGGAGCCCAGATATATAACTGTTTGCCTTCCCCCAGAACTACCAAATGGACAAATTCTGCACAAGGACTCCCCACAAACAAGCTTGGAAAGTGGATGCTCTGTCCTTCAGCTGGAAAAATCTATCAGTTTATACCTTTCCTCCTCTGCCTCTCCTCTCTAAAGTACTACTAAAGATCAAACAGGACAAACTAAGGACGATACTGATAGCACCAGATTGGCCATGCCAACACTGGTGTACCCCCTCTTGTGCAGTATCACTGTGGCTCCATGGCACGTGCCTCAGACCCCTACCGTGCTGTCACAGCAGGAGAGCCAGATTCTGCACCCTCAGCTTCAAGCCCTGAACCTGGCAGCCTGGTTAATTACCTAATCTCTCCGTTTCCGTCCTATAGTAAACAAGTGTTGGATGTCATTTTGGAGGCAAGAAGGCCTAGTACTAGAAAATCTTATGCTGAAAAATGGAAAAGATTCTGTGCCTGGAACCAAACTCCAAGGATGGACACAGCTGCGCCCAATTTACCTCGGATTCTTCAATATTTAACTGAGATACTTCACAAGGGCCTTTCTTTTTCCTCCATCAAAATTCATGCCTCAGCCATATCAGCTCATTACAGCACAGAACCACCCCTCTTCTCTCATACACTGCTCAAGCAGTTCCTCAGAGTGGCAAAAAACTTAAGACCACCCAGGAGAGCCCCTACTCCAGCCTGGGACCTTAACTTTGTATTGGAAAAACTCACTCTTCTTCCGTTTGAGCCAGCTGCAAGTGCAGAGTTAAAATTCCTTTAATCACTTCACCAAGAAGGGTATCTGACTTACAGGCCCTTATGGTAGTGGAGCCTTTCATCACCTTTCTTGCGGATAGGGTGTCCCTCAGGACCAATCCCTCCTTCATGCCCAAGGTAGTATCCAGTGTGGCTCTTAATTAGTCCATTCATTTGCCAACCTTCTTTTCTAATCCACAGAACAAACGGTAATGGATGCTGCACTCCTTGGATGTGCACAGACAACTTGGAATTTTACTTGGACAGGACTAAACCTCAAAGGAAATCTGAACAACTGCTGGTGGCATTTGCTGCAGGGGCAGAGGGGAAGGCTATTCAAAAGCAAACCATTTCTAAATGGATAGGCCATTGCATTCATTTCTGCTATAAGCACCATGGAAAACCTGTCCCACAGGGGATTAGACCACATTCAACCAGGGCTGCATCTACCTCTACAGCCTTCCTCAGAGGTGTCCCTACCAGGGACATCCTAGAAGCTGCTACCTGAAGTTCTGTACATACTTTCACCAAGCATTACCATTTGCCAATTTTCTCTAAATCCAGATCTGGCTTTGCCACTGCAGTCTTGCAGAGCCTTATAGCTGGTCCTAATGCTATCTAAAGTCCTCCTCCCATTCTTAGCTGTGGGAATCTACCCAAATGTGTGATGGCTGCAACAGTGAAACACTAAGAACATAGTACAGTTGTGAACACTTACCATAAATGTAGATGTTTGAATGTATTCACTGTTGCAGTCCTGGTTAGCCTCCCTCCAGCCCCCTGACTTCTTTTGGCTATACCTCTATTCTCCTTTACCATGCTTAAAAGCTTTTTGGTGTATTTGCTTTTTTGTTGGAGGTATAACCTTGTGTGTGTGTGTGTATATATGTATATGTGTATATATATATATATATATATATATATGTATGTATATATATATATATATGTGTGTGTGTGTGTATATATATATATATATATATATATATATATATGTGTGTACATATATATATATATATATATATGTGTGTACATATATATATATATATATATATATATATGTGTGTACATATATATATATATATGTGTGTGTGTGTGTGTGTGTGTATATGTATATATATATATATATATATATATATATATATATATATATATATATATATATATATATATATGCATTTAATTGCTTCCCATTAGGGGGGCACCTGACATCTGGGGCAAGAAAAACTGATGTAATGATGTTGGCTTCATGCTTTATACCCCTGACTACCTGACGTCATGGAAGATGAGATCACAACCGACGCAGGACCCAAGACTTTGATAATCTGACCGACTAAGGGGTACTGCAAGCAGGTAACCAAATGTGATGACTGCAACAGTCACCTCAATATTAGGAGTATTAATAACAAAATACATGAACTGCATGCACTCCTGGCTGTCCACTCCCCTGAGATTCTCTGTTTATCTGAGACCTGGTTAAAACCCAACACTACAGATAATGAAGTGTTACCACCTGAGTATAACCTACATAGGCTGGATCGTGTTTCCAGGAAGGGGGGGTGGGGTAGCTGTACTCTACAAATCTGAGTTGAATGTAACCATAGCTGTTAATCAACCGCCTCAGATTATTAATTCAGAAATTCTTGCCGCCAGACTGCAAATTAACAAAAGTAAATGCATAAACATCATCTGTATGTACATTCCCTGGGGTAATAATATAGCCGCAATTGATGACACCCTACACTGGCTGTCATGTCACTACCCCCAAGAAACCCTACTGTTTGGAGACTTTAACATAGACTGAGGCAACTGATGTTCTTCATCTCACATTGCTGCAGTCCTTACACTTGGGTAGTCCGCTGTCCTCGGTCGGCCCGAATATCAAAGTATAAGGCTGACGTCGGTCAAGGCGCATTAGACTGACATCAGGACGTCAGGGTACAAATGCGCATGACCGACGTCATATCCTCAGTCTTTTTTGCCGCATGGTCCGATGCAGAAGCAGCGTTGCAAGTGCCGTTCGGCGTTCTGAAATTTTTCGAATTCAGAGTTTCAGACAGAGTCAAAGTTGGCAAAGTACCCCGTTGGGGAATATTTTAGTTTTTTCTTGCCTCAGTGGTTTACCGGATGTCAGAAAAAGTGAATAACTGTATTTCTTGTGGGAAACAGATACCGCATAGAGATTATCATACTTTGTGTATTCCTTGTTTAGGGCCTGAGCACGACGTTGTTGGGTGTCACTTTTGTGCTAGATTCAATAAGCGCACTATTAAGAGAAGGTTAGATTGTGCCAGGTTAGTCTTCGGGAAGCGGTGCAATTATAATATGCCGTCGGATGCTCCGACGTCCGCTTCTTCGAAGAAGCGCAAGGATAAAGCAGCTAAGCCCAGGCAGGACGAGTCGTCCGTACCGGACGCCGGTTCTTTAGAGGTGTCGGTGGAGCCGGTGGTTCCACTGGAGGTTTCTCGGGAGGCCCAGGGGGAGACCTTGCTGTTGCAGGATGTGGCCTCTCAGGAGGCAGGTCAGGCTGAAGGGGCTTCTCAGGTTACTGTGCTCCCCTCCCTTCCTAGGGTGGTTAGGCCTTCTCCTTCTGTTTCCAAGGCTTCTCCCAGAGGCAGGCCAGGTTTAGCTTCAGTTTGTGTCACTCCTAGTTCTTCAGGATCTGTGCCCAAGAAGCATATGCTTAAAATGGCAGAAGATTTAATTACTTTGATTAGAGGTTCTTTGCCCCCTCCTGATAAGAGGCCTAGGGTGGAACCTGAGTTGGGGAGTTTTGAGCAGGCTTCAGATGTTTCAGAGTCTTGGCTGAAGACTTGCAGGAGTACTCTCCTTATTCTGATTCTGATGTGGATGATTCTACTCCTTCTGCTTCTCCTCCTGAGGATTTTTCTTTTTCAGAGACTCTTCATTCCATGAGGGAGCATTTTAAGTGGGAAGGTCAGGACTTCTCTGATTCCAGGAAAAGGCTTAGGGAATTTTTGTTTTTACCCCAGCATAGGCCTTTGGCTATACCTCCTGTTCTGGATGTTGTGGAGGATGTGTTTGCAGAGGCTTCTCTTAATCCTGATTCTTTGCCTCCTGCTCCTGTTAAGCCGGATAGGTATTATAGGGTGCCTGAAGCTCATAAGTATCTTTTTAAGAGTCCTAGGGCGGACCCAGAAACTGTTAGTCAGAGGCCTAAGGGTGTTGAGGCTTCTGTTGTTAAAAATCCGGTTCCTCCAGATAAAGAGGCCAGGGCTTTGGATAGATGGGGAAAGAAAGTCTATACTTCTTCCACCCTAGCTATGAGGGCTCTGAATTGTCAGTTTCACATGTTTAAATACCAAAACTATCTACTTTCTCAATTGAAGTCTAAGGTAGATGCTCTGGCGGAAGGTATTGAGTGTAAAGAGTTACAAGATTTGGTACATGTCTCTGAACAAGTGGGTAAGCATTCTTTGCAATGTGGTTTTGATGCTGTACAGGCCTCGTCTAGGGTGGTGGCCACTGGGTCAGTTCTTCGCAGGCACGCCTGGCTGAGGGATCAGAATTTATCTGACCATGTTAAGACAAGATTTTAGATGCTCCTTTACAATCTGATGTGTTGTTTGGTTCACCTGTTGAGGCAGTCTTGAAGAAAATGGAAGACCAGGCTAAGTCTATGCAGACTGTTAAAGATTTTTTGCAGGTTCAGCCTCCGAAGTTTAGCAGAAATTGGCCTACCAAGGGGTGGACATATCCTTCTTATGATTCCCAGTCTAGGGGTAGGTCTAGACGTGCTAGGGGCAGAGCTCAGGGCTCTTTCAGGCCTAGAACAGGGAGTTCACCTGCACAGTCTTCGGGTGAGGGCAGGGGTCAGTCCTTTCGTAAACAGACCCAATGACCTACCTTTTCAGTTGCCAGAGCCTTCTCGTTTGGCAGCACCTTTGGGAGGAAGGTTGGCACTTTTCAAGGAAAATTGGAGTTTAATTACCCAAGACAGATGGGTATTGGATATCATACACCAAGGTTACAGGTTTTATTTCCATACCTTGCCTCCTTTCAAAGGCATGCCAGACGTTCCTCCTCAGCAAAGAATAGAGGCTCACAAACAGATTTCTCTGCTGCTCCAAATAGGAGCCATACAACCGGTCCCTCTGTCAGAAGTGGGCCTAGGATTTTATTCTCACCTGTTCCTAGTACCAAAGAAGGGGAACACGTGGAGACCAATTTTGGATTTATCTATCCTCAACACTTATCTGGACATTCCCAAGTTCAAAATGTTGACATTACAACAGCTTTTACCTCTGCTGGGCAAAGATCACTGGATGGTGACTCTGGATCTCAAGGAGGCTTACCTTCATGTTCCTATCAGGCTAAGTTGCAGGAAGTATCTACGTTTTCGGGCTGGGACTTCTCATTATCAGTTCTCTGCATTGCCCTTTGGCTTATCTACTGCCAGAGTGTTCACGAAGGTTCTGGCTCCAGTGATAGCTTTCTTCAGGCTAAGAGGAATACAGATCTATCCTTATTTGGACGATTGCCTGATTCTGGCCCAAGGAAAGGACGAACTTCATCATCTACACTATGTGATAGCAGTGCTAAGATGCCTGGGGTATTCTGTGAACGAAATAAAGTCCAGTCTAGTACCCTCTCAGGACATGTGTTTTCTGGGTGTGAGACTGAATACAGCATCCCAGATGGCCTTTTTGACCCCGGACAAACAAAAGAATCTTTCTCTTTACTTCCATCAATTCTCATCAGTCCAGGCTGACTGCAAGGACAGTCCTTCAAGCCTTGGGGTTCATGGCATCTTGTATTCTGGTGCTTCCCAATGCCAAACTGCATATGAGGAAGCTACAATGGTATCTCAAAAATGTATGGACACAGCACTGCCAAGATATGGACACTGTCATTCAGATAATACCTTGCATTCAAAAGGAATTTTTGTGGTGGGCTCAGGAATGTCACCTAAACAAGGGACTCTCTGTGACCCGGCCAGAGGCGAGTCAGATTCTAACGACAGATGCCTCAGACAAAGCTTGGGGAGCTCATCCAAAGGTACTTCTGAAGGTCAGACAGGACAAGCCAAAGATGATTTTAATAGCTCCAGATTGGCCTCGACAGCATTGGTACCCACTACTGAGAAGTCTGGTACGGGAGCCTCCATGGCCTTTACCTTCGATTCCACACCTGCTGTCTCAGGAGAACAGTCATTTACTCAATGTCAAACTTCACTCTCTTCACCTGACAGCCTGGCATATTCTATTTTAAACCCTGGAGGGTTTCAGCTTCCACAGCAAGTTTTGAATGTTATTTTGGAGGCCAGAAGGCCTAGTACAAGGAAAGTGTACGCAGATAAATGGAAGAGATTTTTATTTTGGAGTGCAGCAAAAGCATTTGATGTTTCTAAGCCTAATTTAAGTGTGGCTCTTCAATATCTTACTGAGTTACTGGACAAAGGTTTGTCCTTCTCTTCTATTAAGATTCATGCTGCAGCAATTTCTGCACTATGATTGTGACCCACCATTGTTTTCTCATCCTTTGTTTAAGCAATTCCTTAGAGGGGCAAAGAATATAAGACCCCCACGGAGAGCTCCTACTCCTGCTTGGGATCTCAATTTTGTGTTGGAGAAACTCACTCTACAACCTTTTGAGCCTGCAGCTACTGCTGAGTTGAAATATTTATCATGGAAGACTGCTTTTTGTTAGCCATTACCTCTGCGAGAAGGGTTTCTGAATTACAGGCCCTTATGGCAGTTGAGCCTTTCTTAATTTTCCATAAGGATAGGGTATCTTTGCGTACTAATCCTTCCTTTATGCCTAAAGTTGTTTCTAGTGTGGCTTTAAACCAAACTATTCATTTGCCTACCTTTTATGCAAACCCCAAAATAAAGGGGAAAAGATTTTGCACACTTTGGATATACACAGGCAGTTGCGATATTATTTGAGCAGAACTAAAGGGTTCAGGCAGTCTCAGCAGTTATTTGTTTCTTTTGCTTTGAGTTCTCAGGGCAAGCCTGTGTCAAAACAAACTATTTCTAAGTGGATTGGGTTTTGCATTGCTTTCTGTTATTCCCATCATGGCAAGGAGGTTCCAGCTGGGATTAGGCCTCATTCCACTAGGGCTACTGCCACTTCAACAGCTTTTTAAGGGGTGGCAACTAAAGATATCTTGGAGGCAGCTACTTGGAGTTCAGTGCATACTTTCTCTAAGCATTATCACCTTCCACTTTACTCTAAATCTAGGGCTGGTTTTGCCACTGCTATTTTACAGGGCATTTTGGCAGCTCCTGCTTCTTTATAGTTGTGCCATCCTCCCTTACCTCTGCTTTGGGATTCTACCCAAGTGTAAGGACTGCAGCAATGTGAGATGAAGAACATAGTACAGTTTTGTACCTACCATAAATGTAGATGTTCGAAGATCCACATTGCTGCAGTCCAATTTACCCTCCCTCCTTCCCCTCTGTTGTTAGAGGCGGTTGTGTGGGTTGGATTGTAAATATTGTATATATTGTACATATTATTAGTGCTAGGTTCGTTGGTTGTTTGTTGTCTTTGGGTTTTGACCTTTCTTGTTAGGGTCTTCTGACATCTGGGGCAAGAAAAGACTGAGGATATGACGTCGGTCATGCGCATTTGTACCCTGACGTCCTGATGTCAGTCTAATGCGCCTTGACCGACGTCAGCCTTATACTTTGATATTCGGGCCGACCGAGGACAGCGGACTACCCAAGTGTAAGGACTGCAGCAATGTGGATCTTCGAACATCTACATTTATGGTAGGTACAAAACTGTACTTTCCTTAGAGTCCCCTACTACCCACATTAACCTGTATACATTTTCCCAAATTATAACTACCCCTACCAGGCTAGGTAAACCCAACCAAAAGGAAAGCATACTCGACTGGATACTTGTAAATAGTAGCCCCCAGCTGTACAATGCCAGTATCCTCCCCATTGACTTAAGTGACCAGCTTCTCACTTTTATAGTTAAGCAGAAAGTCAGTAATCCACAAATACCCTTGCTCAGAAAAGTCAGAAACAAAAATGACTGTGACCCTACCAAATTCCAGCAGGAACTTAACTCCTGTAATTGGTCTATGCTAACTCACCTCCCTTTGGAGGAGGCAGTTGTATATTTCAACAATAAATTTTTTGAAATCCTTAACTGGCATGCACCTGCCCAGTTAAAGCAAACTAAAACAAAAACTGCACCATGGCTTTCTAACATGTCTAAACTAAAAATTACCAACAGAAACAAACTTTGGGCTCTATGGCGCTCTACTAAAGACCCCCATGATGAAGTTACAGACAAGCTAGGAATGAAACCAAAAAATCTATCTTACAAGACAAAAAAACAATACTACTGTAATTTACAGACGGTCAACCGGAACAACCCTCTGATGTTCTGGGCAGGTCTGAATAATTTGCTTCATCCTGGTAAAACTTCCACCCCTATTTCCACTGCTACACTGATAAATCCCCTGAGGATGTCTCAGACAGTTTTAATTATTTCTTTACCGAGACAATTCAAGGTCTGGCTAGCCAATTACCTTCTAGCTCTCCTGGCCCTGATAATACCACCCATATAAACTCACTCTGTTTCACCTTCCAACCAGTGTCCACATCATTTATTCGCACCTTAATCAAAAAATTAAAAACCACCACACTCTCAGCTGACCAACTCTCTGCCGAATACCTTCAAATTTCAGGTGATGCTATTGCTTATCCAGTTTCAGTACTAATTAGTCATACCATAGCTGAGGCAAAAATTCCCACCATTTGGAAAACATCCTATGTTATCCCACTACATAAAGGAGGTTCCTCCACTGAATTCTCCAACTACAGACCGATAGCTGTACTTTCTCCACTTGCAAAGATCATGCTTCCGTCCACACCATAGCATGACCTCGCTCTGCTAGCTTTTACCAATACCATTAATAATAACCATAACAATAATCAAATATCCTCAGCCCTCTCTCTGGATCTTTCTAAGGCATTTGATATGGTGGATCATCATTTATTGATTCGCACCCTGCAGACTTTCTGGTAGATTCTAAAGCCCTTCAGTGGTGTAAATCCTACCTCAGTGGGAGGCAGCAGGCTGTTCTCTGGCAGAATAAGCTCTCTAAACTATTACCTAGCACCCTTGGTGTCCCACAAGGCTCCATATTAGGGCCTCTACTGTTTTCCATCTTTATTAACGACCTAAATATGGTCATCCCTAATATCAGCTGTATCCAGTACGCTGATAACTTCACCCTGATTTGTTCAGCTACATCTCCTGCAGACTTGAGATCTGCTACCCAGTCCACCTTTTATACTATAGAAAACTGGCTCTCTGAACATCGATTGTTACTAAATCACAAAAAAACTAAAATGCTGCTATTCTCACCCACACAAAGGTCCACTGCTTTTACCTTCACCATAAATGCAAAAGGTGGGACAATAATTTCCCCTGACCCTTCTACAAAACTACTAGGCGTCATTATTGATAACCTAAAATTTGATCCACACTTTAACCAATTGATCAAGACTGTCAGTAAAAAACTTTGGTCTCTGTACAGAATTAAAGCCTTCTTAACCCCTCCAGCTAAAATAGTCATAGCCCGCTCTCACCTACTGTCTTCTATATGCTTCCCCCTCTTCTCTCTAATCTAAACAAGTTTATACTTGACTGTCTGCATGTTACAATAACATTGCCAGGTTTGCCACAGGTCTGCCTTTTAGAACACACCACTGCATCAACCTTAAACAACTTGAGTGGCTAGAACTTCCCAGTCTTATCAAATTTAACCTTCTAATTGTTGCCAAGAAAATCCTCCATAACCCAGATAATACACCAGCTCTTAAGAATATTATCACCCCTATAACAATTCAAGACTGCTTCGCTCCTGAAACAAACTACTAATTCAAACTATCAAAACTAACAATGTAGCTGGTGACTCCCTCTTTGCAAACTCTGTTGGTAGAGTTTGGAACCTACTCCCAGCTGATATTACATTGCTCTCCTCCCTAACCCAGTTTAAAACCAGACTAAACTACATCTGGCTCTAAACTGGATTTGCCAGTGTAACAAGCCTGGCTAACTCTTACCTTAAATGTTAATTACTAGTCAATTTACTGTAAAAAAAAATTTCCCTGACTGTAACCTGGGGGAAACTCTTAACCTATGTTTTCATTGTATTAATGTTCTTGTTTGTTTTGGAGCTTTTCTCCCCGGGCCTCTGCTGAAAATGGACATGATTTCAGTCGGACTTTCCCCGTCTACAAATGTAAAATAAATAAATCCCTCTTTTGTAGAACCCCACTACACCCCACTCTTCAGCCATGCAAGTCATCTCTCATTCTGAGCCTACTCTTGCCCTTAGACTGCATCTGCTGGGCCTACCATATAACACACAAAATTTAAACCAGGTTTCACTGGTATCTTCTTAGCATAAAGACATCATGTTATCCTGATACTTTTCCCCAGCATTCTCTCTGTGACATCCCCACACTGTTACATTAATGGGCCTGTAGGTCATTGGGTTTCTGTTTCCTACCTTGTAGAGGAGTGGTGCCACATTTGGTGTCTTTAGTACTTGGCACTTCAGTGGCCAGTGATGCACAAAAACCTCAGGTGATGTCAGCACATTAACCAGATTCCTGAGGACCACAACAGGCAGTCAGTCTGATCCCGGTGCCTTTATCTTCCTTTAGTTAAACCACTACCCTGTCTGGCATGGTGATTGTCCACTGTTGTTCCTAATTTGCCCTGAATTCCTGTTAGAATATAATATTCAGTATCTGTCTTTTCTCCATTGCTGTATGATCTTCCTCTTATTTTTGTTCATTCCTGGCTTGTCTGTCCAGCTATACTTTCTTCCTACTTAATACCTAAAAAATACTTTCCTCCCTTTGCCCTCTTCTGCTTACTTCCTTCCACTTTGTGGACTTCTAAAGCCTTTGCTGCTGTTGTCCTCCTGCTTGTTTCATTGCACTATGTCCACTTTACTTTTCATATATGGTAGCGCTTTTTTTCTTATTGCTAGCCTTACCTTCCTTTGTAGCTACATTGGTGTTCCCTTTTTTGACCTCTCCCTCAAATCCTTTTCCTTTTCCTATGAGTAGTGTCTGTGATGAATTTCCATAGCTTTACTCCCTGAATTTGTCCCGAGTCTTTGGCTCATTTTGACCGTCTTCCAGCTCATGAAAATCCTTTCTCCTGAAATTCCTCTCCATTGTTCTTGTTGCTGGGTTTTTGCCCTCACCCAACTTTTAACCACACAATGGTACGACCAGTGTATTGTGTTTGGTAATGGCACCTTGATGTCCCTGATATATCTGCCTTGGCTAGGACCATATCCTGAATTCTGTGTTTTCTGATTCAGTCCCACACTAGTTGGCTGAAACCCTTAGACCATTCCTGCTCCCTCTCTACCATAGACCTACCAAGTTCCCATTCTTCTGTTGGTAGCTTCCAATCCCCTATGACAATCGTTTCAACTCCTTTATTCTTTCCACCAGTCTCTCTCCTCCACTTGACATTTGTGTCAATCCATCAGTGATCCTCTACTACTACCCCCCCCCCCGAACTTCAAGGGTGATTACTGTAGGCCCTCACTTTGCCTACTTTCCACAGCCACCATAGAGTAGAATTCTTCCTGTACTCCAACCTTGCATTTGGTGCCTTCTTTACATTGATTGGTAATATATCTCCATATTTCCTTGTCTTCCATTCCTGAGGAGCCTTTTACTCAACCGTCATGTCACTCCCACTCCTTGTCAGTGGCCCACATTTAATATTAGTAATGTCTTTCCTTCTTGCCTGCCTGTAGCTCCCACATCTTCCTACACAGATTTCTTACTGTAATCAGTCATCCTTATTTGCTATCTAATACTTTTTTTTTGTCATTTTCTCTCTGTTGCCTCAACACCTGTGTCCTCCTTTTGCTTAATTGGTACTCCTTTCCATTCCCATTTTAGCTTAAAGTTACTGTCATTGAGGGGACTTTTCCAGTTGTTCTGAGTACTGTTACATCTGGGCTAAGATGGAGCGTGTCCTTAAGATTCGACTGGGCTTTCTGCCAGGTCTTCACCTATATCTTCCTGTCCCAATCCCATTTTCCTTGTTTGCTGCAGCAACCGGCCATTGTAGTTCTGATCTTCTACTTCATCGTTGTGCTGGCTGCTGGCACAACTAGCATGTCTCAGAATGCCACTTTGAATTCCTTATCCTGACATGTCTGCTACCTCCTTGGCCCTGTCTTCTATGCTTAAGCTGTCTGTTCTTATAGGTCACTGATGCCTACTTGTTGCACTACAATATTTATTTATTTGACATTTGTTAACCGGGATAGTCCATCTTAGCAAAAGCCCTTTTACAGTGGAGGCCCGGGAAGAAAAGCTCCACAGTACAAGTAAGCAAGAAAAATTTACAAAAATCGAAATTGAATACAATATACAATAAAAGTTAAGCAAATGTAGATAAAGCTCCACAGTACAATATAGCAAGAGGCATTATAACATTAAAAAAATAGCAAAGAAATGTACAATAATTCATTTGAATGAATTTGCATAACACATTGTGTTATCTTCAGAGGGTAACTAACAGTACAGGGCAGTTGAGTGAGTTATGGTAGTAGGGAAGGGAGGAATAGAGAGGACAGTGGTAGAGAAAGGGGGTGGATTCATGTGGGATGATTACAGAGGCAAGTCCAATTAATCTGGTCAGGTTTAAAGGAATATGTGGATTTTAAAAAGGAGGTGCCGTCCTCCTTTTTTAAAGTTCACGTATTCCTTTGAACATAACAAGATTAATTATCTTGACATTGACATCAGAAAAGGAGTTAATGAAGAATTCACTACCAGGATTTACAGGAAGTCCACTTATTGTAACACATTTCTTTTTTTCACCAGTTGCCACCCATTCCATCAGAAGTGGGGGGGTAGTAAAAAGTCAATTTATCAGAACCACTGGGTTGACCTCTGACAGTGTGTCTTGAACAATTCAACATTCTGAGATCCATGTTTTTGGACCGTGACTACCCCCCACTCCTTCTGGATACAATTGGAGATGAGATGTGGGCAGAGAGAAACACTAAATATGCCCGCATCATCAAGAAAGGGGTTTAAACCTACTTTTGGTATTAAACATATTCTTTGACAAGTTTTGAGTTCAGTGGCTGATTTGCTGTTTTTTTGCTGCCAAGATCTTACTAAGTTATTGCTGTTGGCTGCCAAATAAGCAGTTACTAAACAATGGAAATCCAAATCTGAGACAACTGTAGAAATATTGAATATTGTGATTGAGATAAAAGAATTGGCGGTAGGATCTTCAGAAAAGGGATGGAGCAAATAACCTAGAACTAGAAAGAAATTGTGGAAACGGTACATAGTTCATAGGTTCATAGGTGTTTAGTAGTCTAGCGACCACAAGGGCTTTTTTAAGCCTAGTTGTGCACCCCAAATCTCTTGACTATTACTGCTACCCTTGATAAGTATCGGCCTGGGGGATGAACCATTTACAGGTTACCTGTGTCCATTAGAGACACAAGTGCCAAACCAGGGATGAATTTCCATTTTACTATCCAATTGTCCAAGTTGCACTTAATTGGGTTAGGGAGGAACTCTGCTTCACATGGATGGAGAGCCTATTCCATAGACAGGGTAGTCTGTGGGATACATACCTCTCTTTCCAGCAGGTTCTGTTTATATCACAGGCAAGGTTTAAGTCTTTAGAATGGGTAATTCTGGTGCTGTTTATTTTGTGGATATGCTGAAGATCCATCAGATTGGAGCCTGACCATGCCCTGTATGCCAGGCATAGATCTCCCCTCAAAAGCCTGTAGGAGACAGAATAGAGGGAGAAGGCCTTGAGACGGTCTGCATAGGACACATTACTTACAACCCTGTATTATTTTAGTGAGGAACCTCTGTGGCTGTTCCAATTGTTGGATATGCCTGGTTAGGTACATACCAAAGGGGGCATTGTACTCAATGATAGGTCTGATGAATGCTGAATACAGTGGAACAATGTTTTCCTTGGACTTAGATGCCATGCCTTTGTTTATAAGTTGCACAACATAGAGTGATTTCCTCACCACTGTAGATGCATGATGATGGTCAAAGGCTAGAGTGCTGTCTGTGTGTGTCCCCAAGTCCCTGACTGCTGGGTCAGCTCCGAGGGATGGGTTTTCAGTATGATAGTTACCAGGGATGGATGACTTCCCAAAGGATATACTGTTATGCATTTCTTGGCATTTAGTTTTAGTCCATGGCTCTGACACCAGTTGTTTGTCTGTGTCAGCCCCTCTTTTAGGCTAATTTGCAATCATTTGCAATTTTAGTCAGCCAGAGGCCACTGGCATTGACCTTGACTTCTGAGATGTGCGTGCCAAAAAGGAGTGGTCCAAGGACTAGATCCTTGAGGGACTCCACTTGTTACTGGCCTTTTTGTAGAGATAGACTTCCCAATTCTAACTTCCTGAGTCTTGTCTGTGAGCCAGTTTATCCACCGGGTCACATATGGGTTTGTGCCTAACCTCTTGAGTTTGTCAATAGTACCCGAATGGGGTATTGTGTCAAATGCCTTGGCCAGGTCAAGGTAGGCAGTGTGAACGATTTTGCCCTCATCCATTGGTTTGGTGACCTTCTCAAAAAAAGTCCACCAGGTTGAGTAGGCATGATCTGCCCTTGATGAATCCTAACTGGGTTGGGTCCAGTGTCTGGAGGTTTACTATATCTCTGATCATCTCCATGTTAAGTATTTACATGGCGTTACATATAACACTAGTGAGACTTATGAGTCTGTAGATGGGCCCACCTTTGTGCAGAGGGATGACTGTTGCTTTTCTCCATTCATGAGGCATGAAGCCTGTTTGGAGGTTATAGTTAAATAGTAATTCCAGAGGCCCTGATAGGTCATGTTTCATGTTATTTAGAAGGAATCCTGTGATATTGTCCAGGCCCATTGATGTAGTGTCCTTGGTCTTAGAGCATTAAGGGCCTGTTTCCTAGTGACAGTAGGGGGGGTTATATTTGATCATATTTCCTGAGGGAAATGTGCAACAATCGGTACCAAACAAAAACTAAACGGAAACCTCAATAAGACCAGTAAGTGTACAAAATCACTTAATACTTCCAAGCGGAGCACATTTATTGGTAAAAATACAAACTGGATGTTAAGCGCTTTCACTCATAAAACAGAGCTTCATCAGAACATCATTTATTGGTAAAAAAACATTGTTTAAATACAAAAATTGGCGCCAAAAATTACGTACACTACTGCTCCTTCCTTAAAGAAATACTGCTGCATTTCGTAACTTCTTCATATTTCGCTGCGTGAATAAATGTTACTCATAATAAATTACATACAATAACCTAGTAAAAAATTAAAGACTATGTTAAAATTAGTAAAATAGATAATTGATGTGACAAGGACGTAAAATATATTGGAGAACCATCAAAGCTTAAAATAAATTATCTGTGTATGACATCATTTTATCCATAATACAAATGAAATAAAACTTATTCAAAATCTCTTACTGTACTAATGTATCTATGTATATATATTATGTTAAATAAATAAATGAAATATATATGATTTTAATGACAATTTTGATATGAAAATGTATATAGGTGAAAATGGATGCAAGTAATAAAAATAAATATGAATATAAATATGAACCAACTAAAATTGCAATTGATTGCATTTATCTGAGATCAAATTCAAGAATGGGTTTACATGAAATAAATTCGTTTAAACCTGGATGGTTTGCTGCATTAAGATAAAGTTGCCACCAAACTTCCTTGAAACTTAATAGTTTCTTTGGGTCCCCTCCTTTGGGATTGTTGTAGATGATGTCCGAAATCCCAAATTTGAACTCGTGTTCAGTCCCCATTTTTTCCACATGTCTAGATAATGCATTGGTACCATCATTTCTAGATATACTATAAATATGATCATAAATTCTCTTTGAAATTTCTTTGTTTTTCCAACATAATAGCTAGGGCATGCTCCACATTTGGCAATGTAAATCACCATTCTATTGTTGCAATTACCATTTTTCAACTTGATTATTGTATTATAATTATTGAAAATACTTAATTTGTGTACATCTAAAATGTGTTTGCACTGATTGCACTTGCCACACTTCCTGGTACCCTCAAAAATGTGGTTCCTCATTTGATTCCTAAAATTCTGCTGGTCATAAAAATTATGCTCAAGAAGTTTCTTAATGTTGTCTCCCATTTTATATACCACCCCTGGTCTTTTTCCTACTACTTTCTCCAAGTTAGGTTCCGAATCTAATAAAAACCAAAATCTGTTAATAGTTTCCACAATTTTGTCGGACATTGGATTATATGTTAAAATAAATGATTTTTGATGTCTACTATCATTTTTCATAAAAATGGAATTTGATTCCTTTTTGCTGACCACTCCTGTTCCTAATAGGGGTTTGTATTTCGAACCCCATTCATTTACCACATATTTTCCTATGTTGTGCAACATTGAAGGGGGATAACCTCTGTCCCTAAACAATTTTGTAATAAATTTGATTTCTTCCTGCATGACCAGATAATCCGAGGTCATACGAGCGGCACGGATGAATTGTCCCTTGAAGATATTCTGTTTTAATTTAGTTGGATGAAAACTGTCATATGCCAAATAGTCGTTGGAAAATGTCTTTTTCCTATGTATTCTAGATCTGAGATTGTCATTGTGTACATATATATGTGCCCAAATAGGCTATTCCCTCATTACTCATATTGTATGTGAATTTCAAAAAATTACTACTCTTGTTAAGAAATTCAATAAAGGTGTCCAATTCTTCGTTGGTGCCACTCCATAAAATATAAATATCGTCCAAAAATCTCAAGTAATGGATGATTTTGCTAAAATGTGTGCTGGGAAATAAATGAGATTCCTCCCAATCAACCATGACCAAATTGGCGAATATGGGAGCACAAGCTGCTCCCATTGCTGCACCTCTTGTCTGTTTGAAATGTTCTCCTTCGAAGTGTATAAAGTTGTTATCCAAAACCATGGTCATAAGTTCCATGATGAGACCAGTCTCATCCCATGTCAAGCTCGTATGTTTGTTTATGCTATTACAAAACGCTTCCAGTCCCTCAATTTTGGGAATGTTAGAGAACAAATCAATCACGTCAGTAGTGACGAAATAATAATCCCTTTTCCATTTGTTCACAGGGTATTCACTTAAAAATTCCCAAGAATCTTTCACCATGTAAGGGATGTTGTTATATACTGACTTGAGTTTATCTATGTATTTCCCTATGTAATATGTTTTTGAATGTTTACCAGACAACATAGGTCTAAATGGGGGGCTCAGAAGTGCTCTTGTGAATTTTAGATATTCCTATAAGACTAGCCAAAGATGGAAACTTGACTTTAAGGTAATCATATACTACACTTGATATTCTTCCATCTATCAGGAATTCTTCTAAATAAGAATCGATTCTTCGATGGAAAATATTCACTTAATTGAAATAGATTCATAATTTCCTGAATCATGAAGTATGTCATACATTTTCATAATAAATTGAATCCTGTCATAAATAACCACCCCACCCCCTTTGTCAGGTTTCATGACTCTGACCTGAGAATTGGCCTTTAAGGCTTCTAATGTTTCTCTCTCCTGGTCAGTTAGATTGTTGTCAACCTCAGACTTCTTTCTGTCTTGATGTAAAGTATATATTTCCTTAGCCACAATCTTCTCAAAAACATCAACTCTGGGGTGATATGGAGGTATAAATGTACTTTTACTTTTGAAATCACTATCCTTAATCTGGTTGTCACCTCCCTCTTTCTTTGTAACCTCGTTTGAAACTGATTTGTTGTTAAAAAATATACTTAGATTGATTTTCCTTGTGAATTTTTTAAGCTCACATAAACAATCAACTAAGTTGAACCTGGGAGTAGGTATAAATTTCATATCTTTAACTAGCAGCTTGAAGTAACTGCTGTTGATTTCCAAATTCGTAAAATTATATATTTTGAAATTGTCTTAAGTGTGTATATTGTCTTCCTCTGTAATACCATTATTGTTGTTTCTCTGTATAACAGTTTGACAACCATGAAATATATCTGGTTCAATTAATTTCTGTTCCAATTCCCCCCCCCCCCCAATTTCCTTTGTGATTTCTCCCATACCATCCCTGCTGTTTCCTTACTGGATTCTGATATGGTTGGCCCTGTGTGTTCTGTTCCATGTGAAAATGGGGCCCTTCAGAATCATATTGTGTTCTATAATGTGCTTTATTATTCTCGTGGTAATTGTCCCTACCCTGTGTCCAGTTCTTATGTTCCAACCAAATGTATGCTTCACCCTTTTTGTATTGTTGTATGTCTCTAATCAATTTTTTCCTTTTCCTTTCCTTTATATTGATTATCCACTTCTCTGCTAACCTAAATTGTTTAGAATATAACTGTTCCCATTCTTTAAACAGCAAATAATTGGAAATATTCAAATCCAATGCCTCTGCTTCCTGAATCAAACAACTTAATTTAGCATCATTGTGTTCGATGAGAATGTTTATGAATTTCAACCCACACTCCTCAAAAAACTTGTTAAAGTCAGATATGGAATTTTCATCAAGAGCAATACCCGTAGGTTTCTTAAAAAACCTTAAACCTTGTGGAACAATCTTCATTTCAACACATTTCTGCAAATACACATTGTCAATTTTCAAACCATTAATTTGTTTTTAACTTTTTACCTAACGCAAAAATCATTTCCTTTAAACTGCCTAAAGATTTGTTAGACAGAACATTGTTTGTTTTAATAAAATTATCCGTATCCATATAGTGACAGATGTTCAAAAATGTATTCAAACACTGTCCCTCATTTGTTGTTCCACTAACCCTGTCGTCCTTATGTGAACCATTTCCATTGCTATGTGCAGAATTCACCGTCACAGACGAATAAGTCTTAGCGGGAGGTAACCGTTTGGGTTTGGTCCCTATACGGTAAGCCTCTTCGTTGATATCATAAATCGAGAAGTCAAAAGTCAAGTCGGGTAGATTGATCCTACTAATATTGTAGGATTCAATTATATTTAGGTCTGTACACTTCTCGTTATTGTTCCTCGTAACCCAGAACCTTGACCATTGGGAATATTAAAGCTTTCCTCCGAAAAATTGTGTCCCTTACATCTATGTTTTTGAATAGCATCCACATTGTTATCGCAAGAAAAGCTAGAATTGTTACTGACAGTACCTTGTTTGTCCTTGGCTGGTTTACTGTTTCCGTCTGCCGATGCCAATACCTCTGCTGATATACTGTTGGACGCTTGGCGCTCATGGTGTGCAATGGCATCCGACTCATAATCCATAGCTTGTGAACCTTTGAAAACGCTGTCCGTGCCTCTCCCTGCCAGCGTGGAAGTACCTCTGAACGAATCTTTAAATAGAGTAAACAGTTCATGTATTTCTCCCTTCAAAAAGGCTATTTCGCCTCTTAACTTGACCAGTTCCGCCTTCACATCATGGCTGTTAGGATGTGATATAACACCAGTCTCATCCATGGTAACTGAACAACAACTTAATCGGAAATGTGCAACAATCGGTACCAAACAAAAAAATAAACGGAAACCTCGATAAGACCAATAAGTGTACGAAATCACTTAATACTTCCAAGCGGAACACATTTATTGGTAAAAATACAAACTGGATGTTAAGCGCTTTCACTTATAAAACAGAGCTTCATCAGAACATCCTTCATTGGTAAAAAAACATTCAAAAACATATTACATAGGGAAATATATAGATATCAAACTCAAGTCAGTATATAACAACATCCCTTACATGGTGAAAGATCTTTGGGAATTTAAGTGAATACCCTGTGAACAAATGGAAAAAGGATTATTATTTCGTCACTATTGACGTGATTGATTTATTCTCTAGCATTCCCAAAAATGAGGGACTGGAAGCGTTTTGTAATAGCATAAACAAACATACGAGCTTGACATGGGATGAGACTTGTCTCATCATGGAACTTAAGACCATGGTTTTGGATAACAACTTTATACACTTCGAAGGAGAACATTTCAAACAGACGAGGTGTAGCAATAGGAGCAACTTGTGCTCCCATATTCGCCAATTTGGTCATGGTTGATTGGGAGGAATCTCATTTATTTCCCAGCACACATTTTAGCAAAATCATCCATTACTCGAGATTTTTGGACGATATTTATATTTTATGGAGTGGCACCAATGAAGAATTGGACACCTTTATTGAATTTCTTAACAAGAGTAGTAATTTTTTGAAATTCACATACAATATGAGTAATGAGGGAATAGCCTATTTGGACACATATATATGTACACAATGACAATCTCAAATCTAAAATACATAGGAAAAAGACATTTTCCAATGACTATTTGGCATATGACAGTTTCCATCCAACTAAATTAAAACAGAATATTTTCAAGGGACAATGCATCCGTGCCGCTCGTATGACCTCGGATTATCTGGTCATGCAGGAAGAAATCAAATTTATTACAAAATTGTTTAGGGACAGAGGTTATCCCCCTTCAGTGTTGCACAACATAGGAAAATATGTGGTAAACGAATGGGGTTCGAAATACAAACCCCTATTAGGAACAGGAGTGGTCAGCAAAAAGGAATCAAATTCCATTTTTATGAAAAATGATAGAAGTATACATCAAAAATCATTTATTTTAACATATAATCCATTGTCCGACAAAATTGTGGAAACCATTAACAGATTTTGGTTTTTATTAGATTCGGAACCTAACTTGGAGAAAGTAGTAGGAAAAAGACCAGGGGTGGTATATAAAATGGGAGACAACATTAAGAAACCTTGAGCATAATTTTTATGACCAGCAGAATTTTAGGAATCAAATGAGGAACCACATTTTTGAGGGTACCAGGAAGTGTGACAAGTGCAATCAGTGCAAACACATTTTAGATGTACACAAATTAAGTATTTTCAATAATTATAATACAATAATCAAGTTGAAAAATGGGAATTGCAACACTTGAATGGTGATTTACATCGCCAAATGTGGAGCATGCCCTAGCTATTATGTTGGAAAAACAAAGAAATTTCAAAAAGAGAATTTATGATCATATTTATAGTATATCTAGAAATGATGGTACCAATGCATTATCATCTAGACATGTGGAAAAAATGGGGACTGAACACGAGTTCAAATTTGGGATTTTGGACATCATCTACAACAATCCCAAAGGAGGGGACCCAAAGAAACTATTAAGTTTCAAGGAAGTTTGGTGGCAACTTTATCTTAATGCAGCAAACCCTCCAGGTTTAAGCGAATTTATTTCATGTAAACCCATTCTTGAACTTGATCTCAGATAAATGCAATCAATTGCAATTTTAGTTAGTTCATATTTATATTCATATTTGTTATTACTTACATCCATTTTCACCTATATATATTTTCATATCAAATTTGTCATTAAAATCGTATATAATTCATTTATTTAACAACATAATATATATACATAGATACATTGGTACAGTAAGAGATTTTGAATAAGTTTTATTTCATTTGTATTATGGATAAAATTATGTCATACACAGATAATTTATTTTAAGCTTTGATGGTTCACCAATATATTTTACGTCCTTGGCACATCAATTATCTATTTTACTAATTTTAACATAGTCAATTTTTTACTAGGTTATTGTATGTAATTTATTATGAGTAACAATTATTCACGCAGCGAAATATGAAGAAGTTACGAAATGTAGCAGTATTTCTTTAAGGAAGGAGCAGTAGTGTATGTAATTTTTGGCACCAATTTTTGTATTTAAAGAATGTTTTTTTACCAATGAAGGATGTTCTGATGAAGCTCTGTTTTATGAGTGAAAGCGCTTAACATCCAGTTTGTATTTTTACCAGTAAATGTGTTCTGCTTGGAAGTATTAAGTGATTTCATACACCTATTGGTCTTATCGAGATTTCCTGAGGGAAGGTTGAGGAGGAGAGAGGAGTAAAGCTGGAGCTGAATTTATCAGCCAAGATGTTTGCTGCATCTTCTGGCTCAGTATAGGTGGCTCCATTTACAATTAGCTCTGCACACAATTGTGTATTGCCTTTGAGGTTGTGGATGTAACTAAAGAATGCTTTGTGGTTTTCCTTGGCCTGGGAGCCAAACTTACCTCGAATTGCCCAATAATGTTCGGGAATATTCATGAGATTTAAAGGACTGCAAGAATTGAGCAGTTTAATATTGGAGTGATTGTTAAAAAGAACAGATGTGTATAATGCATTAATATGATGACTGTTAATGTGGTTTGTTTTCTTTTTCCTTATGTGTTTACCTTTGTCATTGTTTAAACTGAGAATTTAATAAAGGTTTGAACACCAGTTTCAAGTTTCTCTACTCCTTTTCCTTTCTATTCTCCTCTCATCTCACTAGTAACTATAGCTTAGTTCCAGTTCACCCTCTCTTTACTGTCTTGAGTCCTCATTGAAAAAGGAAGTATAGTCTAAGGGTGGGTATTGGCAGTGGGTAAATAGTTAAGACTGTTATTTCCATTTCCTGTGATTCATCTAGCCAACACTCCGTCTTCACTCTCATCTCGGCAATGTTTTACATGCTATATATAGGTCAAGGATCATATTCAGAGCTGTCACATTCCATGCTTTAAGGCCAAATCGGTTTTAGTATACCTAAAATTTGAACTCAAGGCATTATAATGCTGTCAAGTAAACAGTTGCCATGGTATGCATATATCTGTTTAAAGTGAAATCAGTTTTTTGCATGCTATGTCTGTTGTACAATTGGTGCTGTAGTGCATATTGTTTATGTTAAGTGAAATGTAATTGTTTTCTTGATGCCTTTCTACTTACGATCTGTGCATCTCTGGTCTGAGCATGAAAGTGGTCCAGATAGATCAGTGTTCTATTTGGTACATGGGGAGCTCTTTGGTTACTGTTGTCCCCCTCCCCCCATTTTTATCTTCTTGTTGGTATCTTAACATTAAGAGTTCTCACCAGGTCCCAGAGCAAGACCCCTAAGAGTGGCCTTCAATGCTGCAACTCTTCTGCATTTGGCAGCACTGTCTAAGAGGTGTGCAAAAAGTGCCAAAGTTGTCTGAGCACACAACCTTAGTACCAAATACACAAGAATGTCCAAGGTAAAGGAGGTGCAGTGACATGAACCCAGCCATGGAGGGAAGGGTATTCCACCCTGCCTTAAAACCAGAACGGTTGGTGTTCTGATTCTCCTTGGCTTTGTCTTGTGTATTGGGGGGGGGGGTTGGGCAGGACCCTTACAGGGTGATCACAACACTGTCTCCATGTATTGGATGGAGGTCCTTACAAGTGTGCACTTTGTCCTTGGTAGGTAGCAGGATATTCCCCTTCTTGCTGAGAGTGGCCTTTTAGCCTCGCAGCCTTCCCTTTGTCGGTCATTGGACCTTAACCATGCATGATCGAATGAGGTATACCTGTGCATACCTTCCTGGTGTTCTTTCTTATGATTTCTGTAGGTCAGTATTTTGTCACTAGCGATCCTCCTGGTCCATAGTACAAGGTTTTTGGTACAACTTTTAAGCTTCTTTGGGCTATTATCTAGAAGATGTATATGCTAGACAGGAAGGATTCATTCACCATGTACTAATTGTTCCTCTGTGGAGGACAACTTTCACTTACCTTTTGTGGGTTAACTGAGAAGATAATTTGGAACTTTTTAATGCAGCATAGTTGTTTGCTTCCCATTCTTTTTGGGTACAGAACTCCTGTTTCAGATTTGGCTGACATGCTCATATGTAAGAGTTTCACCAGCCATGGTGGGGTGCTTTCTCATGGGCCTGTTATCCTGTTGCATTACTCCTTAGGTGACCAGTCTATTTTAGCGGTCACCTACCTGATTTGCCAGAGGGCTCTCTTCTAGTCCCTGAAGGTATGGGCATGTCACCCCTCCCCTTTTTACATGCATGTAGAAGGGCCACAGTTTGCTCTTTCCAGTGGGATTAGTTCTTTTGACTTGACTTTTGTTATATCAATGATTGTGATCATTGTTTTTTTCTTTTTATGGGTGTTCAGCATTCTTTGCAGTTTGATTTTTTTTCTTTCCATTTATGCCTGCCAACTGATTTGTAAACAGCAGTTAACTCTGTATGATTTGTGTCAACATAACCAAGATGTACTTTTGACATTCATTAAGAACACAGAATACTTTCTGAATGTTCTTTGGTATGTCCTGCCTCCATTACCATGCAAATAATGAAGAATTGGAAGTGGGCCAGAAGGAAGCTTTTGAAGATGAAATTCAGATGAAACCATGGGAGGAAACTACAGAAATATAGTATGCATAACCTATAAAAAGAGAGAGCAACTCATTTGTTTTATGTCAGGGGCTCTGCTTACTTCTGAGAAGAGCATCTTTCAAAATGCAATGGACATTGTGAGAGACCCCGGTCCACACAGTAAACACTGAGTGCAGAAATTAGCATGTCTCAGGAGGAATAGGTAATGGGTTTCTAGGTACCGTAGGCAGCAGCTATAACAAGCAAGGAATAAGACAGACTGGATGGGGTTTTGTGTAAGAATGGCAAAATGTCATAACAGATGCAGGATATCAATTGATAGAAAAGTTATGTTCTTGGACCATGTGCATACAAAGTAGATCTTGACCTTGGTCTTTTTTAATGGTGTATTCAGTTTGTACTAAAACTTTTCATCCTTCATACATGAAAAATGGATTTGCTCAGGTTATGATGAATTACTATATTAAACCCTTATGTCCATTTAGTGCATTGCTTTTAATACATTGTATTCAGATGTAGCTGCTAAATTCTCTTGTCTCCTTGTAATTGTAACCTCTGAGTGGGTATGGTTGCTTTTATGTGCTTTTTGTGAGTAAAGGCTTTTGTTTTGTAGATCCTTAGTTTAGCACCAACTTTTCATGTGTTTTTATTTAATCGTTCTGATTGGATTCAGAATAACTAGCAAAAAAATGATTTTATGCTTTGACTCCAGCCTGACCAGCTTTTTTCTTCATTAGGTTGTTCCTATTCTACTTCAGCTTTGCACAGCAATTAGCAGTGTCCGACTCTACATACCTAAAGATCTCAGACCTTTAGATAACCGACAGAGTGTTCTAAAATCAATTCAGGTAAGCAATTGTACTTTACACTACAGTGCAGTGTTTAAAGCAAATGATTTTTGTTGTGCATCTCTTGCTAAACTGGAATTCTTTGTGTTTGACTAGGGACGTAATGTAGTGCTGCAGTGTAATAGTGAAATCATTGGATGTTCTTCATCTCACATTGCTGCAGTCCTTACTTATGGGTAGTCCGCTGTCCTCGGTCGGCCCGAATACCAAAGTATTAGGCTGACGTCGGTCATGGGCGCCTAGATCTGACATCAGAGCGTCAGGGTATAAAGGCGCATGACCGACGTCATATCCTCAGTCTTTTTTGCCGCATGGTCCGATGCAGAAGCAGCGTTGCAAGTGCCGTTCGGCGTTCTGAAATTTTTCGTTTTCGGAGTTTCAGGCTGATACCAAGTTGGGCTAAGTACCCCGTTGGGGAATATTTTTGTTTTTTCTTGCCTCAGTTACTTACCGGATGTCAGAAAAAGTGAATAATTGTATTTCTTGTGGGAAACAGATACCGCATAGGGATTACCACTCGCTTTGTATTCCTTGTTTGGGACCGGAGCACGACGTAGTCGGGTGTCTGTTTTGTGCTAGGTTTAATAAGCGCACTATAAAACGGAGGTTAGATTGCGCTAGGTTAGTCTTTGGCAAGAGGTGTAATTATAATATGCCGTCGGATGTTCCGACGCCTGCTTCTACTAAGAAGCGCAAAGACAAATCTTTAAAGCCTAGGCAGGATGATTCGTCCGTTTTGGACGCCGGACCTTTAGAAGCTACAGCTGAACAGGTGGATCCGGCTGAAGTTTCTGTTGAGTCCCAGGGGGAAACTTTGATTTTACAAGATGTGGCCTCTCAGGAGGCAGGTCAGGCTGAAGGGGCCTCTCAGGTTACTATTCTCCCTTCTATGCCTAAGGTGGTTAGGCCTTCTGCTACTGTTTCTAAGGCTCCTTCTAAGGGCAGGTCTGTTTTGCCTTCCTCTGGTGTCAGTTCTGGTTCTTCAGGGTCTGTGCCTAAAAAGCACATGCTTAAAATGGCAGAGGATTTGATTACTTTAATTAGAGGTTCTATGCCCCTCCTGATAAGAGGCCCAGGATGGAGCCAGAGTTGGAAAGTTTGGAGCAGGCCTCAGATGATTCAGAGTCTTCTGCTGAGGACATTCAAGATTTCCCTCCTTATTCTGATTCTGATGCAGAGGATTCCACTCCTTCTGCTTCTCCTCCAGAGGATTTTTCATTTTCAGAAACTCTGCATTCCATGAGGGAGCATTTTAAGTGGGAGGGACAGGATTACTCTGATTCACGGAAGAGGCTTAGGGAGTTCTTGTTTTTACCACAGCATAGACCCTTAGCTATACCTCCGGTTTTGGATGTTGTTTCAGATGTTTTCTCGGAAGCTTCCCTTAATCCAGATTCTGTGCCTTCTGCCCCAGTTAAACCGGACAGGTATTACAGGGTGCCTGAGGCTCATAAATATCTGTATAGGAGTCCTAGGGCGGACCCAGAAACTATTAGTCAGGGGCCTAAGGGTGTTAGAGCCTCTGTTGTTAAGAATCCGGTTCCTCTGGATAAGGAAGCTAGAGCTTTGGATAGATGGGGTAAGAAGGTGTATACCTCTTCTACTTTAGCAATGAGAGCTTTGAACTGCCAGTTTCATATGTTGAAGTATCAGAATTTCCTCCTTTCTCAGCTAAGATCTAAAGTGGATGCTTTGGCAGAGGGCATAGAGTGTAAAGAATTGCAGGATTTAGTGCATGTTTCTGAACAGGTGGGTAAGCACTCTTTGCAATGTGGTTTTGATGCTTTACAGGCTTTTTCTAGGGTGGCTGCCACTGGTTCAGTTATTCGTAGGCACGCCTGGCTTAAGGATCAGAATTTGTCTGAGCATGTTAAGTCTAGAATTCTGGATGCCCCTTTACAGTCTGAAGTTTTGTTTGGTCCTCCTGTGGAGTCAGTCTTAAAGAAAATGGAAGACAAGGCTAAGTCTATGCAGACTGTTAAAGATTTTTTTGCAGGTACAACCTCCAAAGTTTAGTAGAAATTGGCCTACTAAGGGGTGGACGTACCCTTCTTCTGATTCTCAGTCTAGGGGTAGATCTAGGCGTGGTAGGGGCAGAGCTCAGAGTACCTTCAGGCCGAGACAATGGAGTTCGCCTGCTCAATCTGCTGGTGAGGGCAGGGGCCAGTCCTTTCGTAAACAGGCCCAATGACCTGCATTTTCAGCTGCCAGATTCTTCTTGCCTGGCAGCTCCTTTGGGAGGAAAGTTGGCTCTTTTCAAGCAAAATTGGCATTTAGTCACCCAGGACAAATGGGTATTGGACATTATAAACCGAGGTTACAAGTTCTATTTCCATACCATGCCTCCTTTCAAAGGCATGCCAGACGTCCCTCCTCGGCAAAGGATAGAGGCTCACAGACAAATTTCTTTACTTCTTCAAATAGGAGCTATACAGCCAGTTCCTCTGTCAGAAGTGGGCCTAGGATTTTATTCTAGCCTGTTTCTAGTTCCAAAGAAAGGCAACACGTGGAGACCAATTTTGGATTTATCTATCCTCAACACTTACCTGGACATTCCAAAGTTCAAGATGCTGACTTTACAACAGCTTTTACCTTTGTTGGGAAAAGATCACTGGATGGTTACTCTGGATCTCAAAGAGGCTTACCTTCATGTTCCTATCAGGCCCAGTTGCAGGAGGTACCTGCGTTTTTGGGCTGGAAATTTACATTATCAGTTCTCTGCATTGCCCTTTGGCTTATCTACTGCGCCCAGAGTGTTCACAAAGGTTCTGGCTCCAGTGATAGCATTTTTCAGACTAAGAGGAATACAGATTTATCCTTATTTGGACGACTGCCTGATTATTGCACAAGAAAAGGACGAACTTCTTCATCATCTACAGTATGTGATGGCAGTGTTAAGATATCTAGGGTATTCTGTGAACGAAACAAAGTCCAGTCTAGTACCCTCTCAGGACATGTGCTTTCTGGGTGTGAGACTGAATACAGCTTCCCAGATGGCTTTTTTGACCCCGGACAAACAAAGAAGCCTTTCTCTTTATTTCCAGCAAATGTCTCTACGGTCCAGGCTGACTGCAAGGACAGTCCTCCAAGCCTTGGGGTTCATGGCATCTTGTATTCTGGTGCTTCCCAATGCCAAATTGCATATGAGGAAGCTTCAATGGTATCTCAAAAATGTGTGGACACAGCACTGCCAAGATCTAGACACTGTCATTCAGATAATACCTTGTATTCAGAAGGAGTTTTTGTGGTGGGCTCAGGAATGTCACCTAAACAAGAGACTCTCTGTGACCCGGCCAGAGGCGAGTCAGATTCTAACGACAGATGCCTCGGACAAGGCTTGGGGAGCACACCTCAATGGAAAATGGGTGCTTCAATGGTATCTCAAAAATGTGTGGACACAGCACTGCCAAGATCTAGACACTGTCATTCAGATAATACCTTGTATTCAGAAGGAGTTTTTGTGGTGGGCTCAGGAATGTCACCTAAACAAGAGACTCTCTGTGACCCGGCCAGAGGCGAGTCAGATTCTAACGACAGATGCCTCGGACAAGGCTTGGGGAGCACACCTCAATGGAAAATGGGTGCAAAACACGTGGCCTGTCAAACTCCAACATTTGCATATCAACTTGAAGGAAATGTTAGCAGTCCAGTTTGCATTGATGGCTTTCAAAGATTTACTTCGTCCAGGGCAGGTGTTGATTCAAACAGACAACACTACTGTCATGTGGTACATCAACAAGCAGGGGGAACCCATTCTTACCCTCTTTGCAGGCAAGCGATGATTCTGTGGGAAACTGCTCTCAATCTACACCTCAATCTTCAGGCAAGGTTTCTACCAGGAGCACAGAACTCCTTAGCAGATGTATTGAGCAGACAAATAGTGGATCCTCACGAGTGGAAATTGGATCCTCATGTATTTCAACAGTTGACAGTGTTATGGGGAACTCCAGACATAGATCTGTTCGCTTCTCCACTAAATTACCAGTTGCCAAAGTTTTGCACAAAAATGTTTCATCACACAGCTTGGAAGGTGGACGCTCTATCATTCAGTTGGAACAATCTGCATGTATATGCCTTTCCACCTATGCCTCTTCTTCCCAAGGTACTTTTGAAGGCCAGACAAGACAAGCCAACCATGATTTTGATAGCACCGGATTGGCCTCGACAACACTGGTACCCACTACTGAGGAGTTTAGTACGAGAACCTCCATGGCCTCTGCCTTTGATTCCGCACCTTTTGTCACAAGAGGACAGTCACTTCCTCAATGTCAAGATTCAGTCTCTGCATCTAACAGCCTGGCATATTCTGTTTTAGACTCTGGAGGGTCTCAGCTTCCACAACAAGTTTTGAATGTTATTTTGGAGGCCAGGAGGCCTAGTACCAGGAAAGTTTACGCTGATAAATGGAGGAGATTTTTATTTGGAGCAAAGGAAAGGACTTTGATGTCTCCAAACCTGATTTAAGTGTTGCTCTTCAATATCTTACTGAGTTATTGGACAAGGGTTTGTCTTTCTCCTCAATAAAGGTCCATGCTGCAGCCATTTCTGCTCACTATGATTGTGACCCTCCTTTATTCTCTCATCCTTGGTTTAAGCAATTTCTTAGAGGGGCAAAGAATATAAGACCCCCACGTAGAGCTCCTACTCCTGCTTGGGATCTCAATTTTGTGTTGGAAAAACTTACTCTACAACCTTTTGAGCCTGCAGCTACTGCCGAGTTAAAGTATTTGTCATGGAAAACTGCTTTTTTGTTGGCCATTACCTCTGCAAGAAGGGTTTCTGAATTACAGGCCCTCATGGCAGTGGAGCCTTTCCTGATTTTTCATAAGGATAGGGTATCTTTGCGTACTAATCCTTCCTTTATGCCTAAAGTGGTTTCTAGTGTGGCCTTAAATCAAACTATTCATTTGAATCTTTTTATGCAAACCCCCAAAATAAAGGGGAGAAAATTTTGCATACTTTGGATATTCACAGGCAGTTGCGTTATTATTTGAGCAGAACCAAGGAGTTCAGACAGTCTCAGCAATTGTTTGTTTCTTTTGCTTTGGGTTCACAGGGTAAACCTGTTTCAAAACAAACTATTTCTAAATGGATTGGGTTTTGTATTTCTTTCTGTTATTCCCATCATGGTAAGGAGATTCCTGCTGGAATCAGGCCTCATTCCACTAGGGCTACTGCTACTTCTACGGCCTTTCTAAGGGGGGTAGCTACAAAAGACATTTTGGAGGCAGCTACTTGGAGTTCAGTGCATACCTTTTCTAAACATTACCACCTTCCTCTTTATTCTAAGTCAAGGGCTGGATTTGCCACTGCAATTTTACAGGGCATTTTAGCTGCCCCTAATGCTTTATGATTTTACCATCCTCCCTTTCCCGTTGCTTTGGGATTCTACCCATAAGTAAGGACTGCAGCAATGTGAGATGAAGAACATAGTACAGTTTTGTACCTACCATAAATGTAGATGTTCTAAGATCTACATTGCTCCAGTCCAATTTACCCTCCCTCCTTCCCTCTGTAGTTTGACTTGGTGCTATGCTTTAGGTGATGGTTGTTGTTGGGCATGTTTTGGGAGGTATTCTGTTTTTAGCTGTGGCCTTTCTGGTTTGGCCTTCTGACATCTGGGGCAAGAAAAGACTGAGGATATGACGTCGGTCATGCGCCTTTATACCCTGACGCTCTGATGTCAGATCTAGGCGCCCATGACCGACGTCAGCCTAATACTTTGGTATTCGGGCCGACCGAGGACAGCGGACTACCCATAAGTAAGGACTGCAGCAATGTGGATCTTCGAACATCTACATTTATGGTAGGTACAAAACTGTACTATTCTTGTGTGGATTATATTTGGCAAACTTTCATACAGTTGGAGAGAAGTATTGGATGGAAAGATTGTCCTGCCTTAAAAAGAGGGCTGTCTAGAGAGGTGTTCACTTCAGAAATACACTGTAGACTTGATATAGTGCAGTTCAAGGACAACTTAAGATCATAAGTAACAGTAGCAAGTTAATTTTTGCCAGATGCTGTGTTCAGGTTTAGTGAGACACTGCCATAGCTAAAAAGTGACAGCAAGAATTGCTACACATACAAAAATACTCCAGAAGCAGCATTCAAGGAGTACCTTGTAAACTGAGTTACACACTCACTAGCCAGAACCTGCTAAGTCTCACTTGCCCTAGAAATTTACTTGCACCTTTTTCATCACCAAGTGATCCATATCCTATCACTGCTGCATACAGGTTTTGAATTGCAAGTAAGATGTACAGTGAGCTTACTGTTAATATTTTACAGTGCAGCTTTCTATCTGGATGTGAGCATCACTGTTGGAAACTTCATCAAACAGTTCAAAATGTAAATGTACTGTTTTGTGGGACATGGTTGGTTAGATGAATCACAGCCATTTTTGTATGCATTCAGCATGTGCTATTCTGACCCAGATGGATTAATGCATGTGTTATGCTCGTCAGGCTTGGAACTGTCCTACTGTCCTTGCAAGTTTCTCAAAAGAGAAAAGAAGGCATAGTGACTGCATGGAGAGCTGACTGCACTAGACTTGATGAATTCTAGACAGATGCAAGCTGACGTATTTTGAGATAGAACCTGCTGTCCTGCCTTTTCATGGAAGAGACAAATGTGGAAGAGTCTAGCAGGACTGATGAAAGAAAAATTACAAGCATCAAATGAATTTGACGCAAATGAGGATCTTCAGTAAAAGTGGCTGAAGACCGTACATGGCAGTCTGCTGGATAAGGTCCTTGTGATTCACTCAAGAGCAGGCACAAGGGACAGCTTTCTCTGGTTAAATGATTAGAAGTTAAGCCAGCAGTATTCAGAAAAAGTTTGGCAGTCAGCTTAAAGTGCAGTCAGATGGGAAAGAATTTCAAAGCAAGTAAAGGTTGACTTGGCCAATGGATGTTGCATGAAATTCACAAAGTCACAGTTTCAGGCAAAATTTGTCCAGTAGACATTGAAGCTGCTGATGACGGTCCATTACAGTTTCAAGCCATAATTGCAGAAGGGTGGATACATTCTTGAGCAAATCTATAATTGGGATGAACAGGATTTTGCTACCACATGCTGCCCAACCCGATGCTATTATATAAAACTTATTAGCTAAAGGTAGAAGGATTTAAACAGATGAAGGGTGGATTAACTGTTCATTTATATTAACAAAGTCTGGACTCTCAAAGTCACACCTCTGGGCGTAGGCAAGTCAAGGGCCCCAAGATGATTCCACCCAAAAACATGGCAACCTTGACTTTTACATTTTGTAAAGGTTAAAATGCTTGGATGATCAGGGAGGATTTTGAAGAGTAGTTTCACACTTTTTTGTCGTATGTGCATGTGCTGTTTTGAAAAAAAAAATCTGGAGCCAAAAGGACTACTACTGGGCAACTATCTATCCTGTCAACTCCCTGCAGAAAGCCTGAACAGAGGTACTTGCCAAAGACGTCCACACACAAAATGCAGCCTTTGGATCAACCTTCAAAATGCAGTACATGAAGAATTTGATCATATAGATCCTAGGGGAAGAAATGCCCACTATGGGATACTTGGAATAAGCTTGATCTGGTCAGCATTCAGCATGGGCAGCCATATCAGTGTCTTCGGCAGTGAAGTGTTTGGCCTAAAGTTAGCTTGAAACATATAAATGAGACTCCATGGAAGTACAAAGTGATGGCAAGGATAAGTCTAGAGGAGGGTTCTAGGGATCACCCTAGCAGATGTTGACAAGGCATAGGTAGCATACCAGGAGTATGAGGAGAATTGCACAGTGTCCTAAAATTGATGAATGGGTTCATATCGAACAGTTACCCTATTTTTGAACACTTAATTGATGAAACAGCAGCAGTAAGTGCTTGATGACGCCATGGCTCCAAGCTCAAACTAAAGTATAGCATCTGGTGAAAGCAATGGTGAAGATGATTACCCATTGTCTCTGTCCTCTGAAATGTCAGAGACTTTAGTGGCAGTAGAAATTATACTGGAGTGGCTTTAAAGAATATACATAGAATAAATGATCTTCGTGTTCCACTGTTGTAGTCATCACCTGTGGATGATCTCTGCAGTGGTAGCCCTCGGTCGGCCCGAGTACCAGAGTCAATGTTTTTGTGCACCGGCTGCCTTCGCCTGTAGTCTGACGTCAGGTCATCAGTGCTATAAAACAAAGCAGCCGACATCATTACATCAGTCTTTCTTGCCATGGAGCCCATAGCAGAAGCAGTTCGCACGAGTGCTAGTCGGTCGCTACCAGAAGTTGAATTTCAGCAGAAAACATCTAAAGCGAAGTACCCCGTTGGGAACCCAATTTTCTTGTTCTAACCGATGTCCGAAAAAGTTAATTGTCTCGCCTTTGGAAAGCAGATCCCACACAGAGACTTTCATTCCTACTGCATCACTTGTTTAGACCCAGACCATGATGTCCCTCATTGCCAGTTCTGTGCCCACTTTAATGCAAGAGCCATTCGGCGTAGAGCTCTTTTTTTCATATTCCATCTTTGAATTCTGATATGGCGTACATCAGCCAACGATCTGTCGACATTCCAAAAAAAAGTACAGATAAAGATAGAGACAGGCCACACAGGGCTAAGACTTCTGATGACACCACCACTAAGCAAGTCGTCAGTTCTCCGGAATTCAGTGAGGTGCTTTCACAGCCCCTGATGCCCGACTCACTTTCTATGCAGGCCTCTGTCTAGACCCTTTCGGAGTCCGGTATGCCACAGAAATCCACTTCTTTCAAGCCTTTGGCTGTCTCTTCCTCTGTTGGGTCCAGAGCCGTGAAGCAGGCACCGGCTTCCGAGGAGGCTTTTTGCACTACCGATTATGTCTTCACATCGAACTACCGCTTCTCAGAGACCGACGGATTCTCTCAGGCCTAGAAGCCAGGCCACTCCTAGGAAATCTGCTTCTAGCCACTGTCTTGCTACTGCTCCCCCACCCCACGCGCAAATGCTTAAAATGGCAGATCATCTCATTTCCCTTATCAGAGGTATTCAGGCCCCCACCCCAAAAAGGAAAAGGCATCCTTCTCCAGAAATTGACAGACCAAGAGTCTGAGGAATCTGATTATTCTGCTTTTGAAGAACAGCATCCCTTAACTATTTGAGGATTCAGATGCAGAGGAATCTCCAGCCCTTCTGCCTCCCTTCCAGAGGGCCTCTTCTTTGGGGAAACCCTTCACTACCTCAGGGAACATTTTCAATGGGAATCTCAAGACTTCCCGCAGTCAAAGAAACAACTTAGAGAGTTTCTGGACCTGCCCCAGCACAGACCCCTGGCCATCCCACCTATATTGGAAGATGTGGATGGTGTTTTCCATGAATCCAGCTTAGCCCCTGATGCGCTTCCTCCTCCTCCTCCTTCTCCAACTAAACCGGACAGGTACTACAGAGTACCAGATTCTCTCAAATGCCTGTACAGGAATTCTGCTGCAGACCCTGAGATCATTACACAGGGACCCAAAGGAGCTAAGACTAGATGTCCTTCAAGGATGCATCTGCAGTCATAACATATGGGTTGTCCTGCCTCAGGCAGCCCTTCGGTCGGCCGGATTCCAAAGTCTGGGTCTGGCCTCGGCTGATGTCGCACTTTTCCCGACGTCAGAGCGCCTGGGGTATAAAAGCATCAGCCGACGCCGTTTTCCTCGGTCTTTCTTGCCGCGCGGTGCCTGAAGCAGAAGCAGTTTGCAAGTGCCGGTCGGTCAGCTCGTGTGATTCAGCTACCGAAGTCTTTGAAAAAAGCTAAGTACCCCGTTGGGGACTCTTTCTTGCCTCAGCCGATGTCAGATAAAGTAAGTAATTGTTTAACTTGTGGGAAACAAATACCTCATAAGGATTTCCACTCTTACTGCCTCCCTTGCTTAGGCCCAGACCACGACATCTCGGCCTGTTCAGCCTGTGCTTCCTTCAACCGACGAACTCTTAGACGTCGGTCGGAGTTTGCAGAGGAATTCTTTGGGGCTAATTTTACATATAAGATGCCGTCGGAGACTCCGACATCACATTTGGTGAAAAAACGAAAGGACAAGGACCGACACTCACGGCCCGCAGTTTCGGCTGAAACCACGGTTAGGCCTACCGCGTGTGTCTCGGTTGCGGCCGAAACAGAGTCCTCGGTACTTCCTTTAACCGAATCCACTCAACCGACCACCGCGGCCCTGGAGGCCCCGGCTGAGTCGGCTACTGAGCTACCTACTGAAACCAGTGTCCAGGAAATGTCCGACACCATTCCTTTTGACAAGTCTACTCCTGCACGTGGTGCAGCCAGTCCCCCTGCTTCCATGTCCATTAAGGCTTTTTCCAGGGCTAAAGCTGCTAAACTTGCTAAAGCTTTGCCTCCCAAGACTACCTCTCAGAGACCTTCTTCTAGTTCTCATATCCTCAGCCTTGCAGAGGATCTTATCTCTTTATTTAGAGGTTCTCAGCCTCACCCGGACAGGGGCTCTCAACCACCACCAGACAAAAGGCCCAGGACTGAGCCCTCTGACCAACACTCTTCAGATGAGTCTACAGATGGATCTGTGTTGTCAGATCACCAGGAGGAGGCTTATTCGGCCTACAAGGATTCTGATGCTGAAGAATCTATCCCTTCGGCCTCCCCTCCTGAAGAGTTTTCCTTTGGTGAGACTCTACACTCTGAGAGAACATTTTCAATGGCAGGGTCAGGAATTTTCTGATTCTAGAAAGAGATTAAGGACCTTTTTACATTTAACTCAGCATAGGCCCTTAGCTATACCTCCTGTTTTGAATGTTATTGATGATGTGTACAATGATGTTAGTACTGCCCCTGATTCTCTCCCTCCGGCACCTGCCAAACCTGATAGATACTACAGGGTCCCCGGATTCTTATCTACATCTGTACAAGGCCCATTCTGCAGACCCAGATACTATTTCTCAGGGCCCAAAAGGGGTTGCAGCTGCCACTGCCAAAAATCCTCTTCCGTCTGAAAGGGAGTCTAGAGCTTGAGAGATGGGGAAAGAAGGTATATACTTCTGCAACTCTTTCCATGAGGGCATTAAATTGTCAATTTCATATGATACAGTACCAAGAGTATTTGTTAGATGAATTGCATAAGAAGCTTTCCTCTTCTGAACCCCTTGACCGTAAATCCCTTCAGGATCTGGTACATAACTCACAGCAGGTTAGTAATCATTTTTTGCAGTGTGGTTATGATGCACTGGAAGCTTCATGTAGGTCAGCTATGACTGGGGCAGTTATTCGTAGGCATGCCTGGCTGAAGGAACAATCTTTACCAGACCATGTTAAAGCTAAACTCCTGGATGCTCCAATGGAAAAACAAAATTATTTGGTTCCTCGGCTCAGGAGGTCTTAAAGAAGTTTGAAGAAAAGGCAAAATCTGTGCAAACAGTTAAGGACTTTCTGCAAGTACAACCACCGAGATTCAGCAGAAACTGGCTTACTAAGAATTGGTCCTTTCCAGACTCTGACAGATCCCAGAGGGGCAGGAACAGGCATCCCAGAGGTAGAGGGCAAGCTAGAGGCTCCTACAGAGGCCGTCAGTGGCAGCCTACCAACCAGAGAGGTAGTGCAGGAACAGCAACAACAACTACTACACCTGGACAGACTCAATGACTTTCCTTTGATTCCGCTGACCAGGGCTCAATTGGAAGCACCATTGGGCGGAAAGCTTTTTTTATTCTCAAAAAACTCGCATTACATTACAAGGGACACATGGACACTGCAAATAATAGACAAATAATACAGGTTCCACTTCCACACTTTGCCAAGAAGAAACGGAATGCCAAACCTGCCACCAAATCAGGGGGCAGAGGCTTTAAAGCAGATCAACAACTTAATACAAATGAAAGCCATAGAAAAGGTACCTCTTTCAGAACAAGGCCAAGAATTTTACTCCAGATTATTCCTTGTTCCAGAAAAGAAAATCAATGGAGGCCTATTCTCGACCTGTCCGCACTGAATACTTACTTCATTGTGCCAAAATTCAAGATGCTGACCCTGCAGCAACTTTTTCCCATGCTGGGCAAGAAGTCTTGGCTGGTGACTCTAGATCTCAAGGAGGCATACCTGCATGTCCCTATTCGACAAGTTGCAGAAGACACCTCAGATTTCTTGCAGGATCAGAGCATTATCAATTCTCAGCATTGCCCTTTGGCTTATCTACTGCGCCCAGAGTATTCACGAAATGCCTGGCATCAGTAATTGCACACTGCAGACTTCAGGGGATTCAAATCTACCCATATCTGGACGACTGCCTTATACAAGCGGACAACAAGAAAAATTTGATAAAGGACTTGGACTATGCCATCCACCTATTACAGGCCTTGGGATACACAGTCAACATCCAAAAATCAAGACTTGTTCCATCCCAAACGATAACCTTTTTGGGTGCAGATCTGGACACAACCACCCAAATGGCCTTTCTCACAGAAGAAAAACAAAAACAACTTCCGGATTACTTCATGAATCTGACAAGACAAACTCAGCTAACTGCAAGGAAAATCCTGCAGGCCCTGGGTTACATGGCATCCTGCATAATTCTGATTCCACAAGCCAGGCTGCATGTGAGAAAATTACAATGGTACCTAATGAGTGTATGGTCTCAGCACAGTCACAGTTTGGAAACTTTGATACTAATCATTCCTTGCCTTCAAAAGGAATTCCTGTGGTGGGCTCAAGCCTGCCAGTCCAACAGAGGGTTGCCTTTCAACAAACCAAAAACAAAACAAACCATCACCACGGACCCTTCAGGCCGAGGATGGGGAGCACACATGGAGGGCAAATGTATCCAAGGCCTATGGTCACAAGGGCAGCTGCGCATGCACATAAACCAAAAGGAAATGCTGGCAGTGATACACGCAATCGAGGCCTTCAAACCTTTCCTCCATCAAGGCCACCTGTTAATAAGGACAGACAACACCACAGTCATGTGGTACTTAAACAAGCAAGGAGGCACGCATTCCTACCCTCTATGCAGGCTGGCCATGAATCTATGGAACTATGCTTGAAACTCAATATCCAACTACAGTCCCATTTCGTGCCAGGGAAAGAAAATGCACGGGCAGACAGCTTAAGCAGAACTACCATGGATGCACACGAATGGATGCTGCACCCAGACATCTTTCTACTCATAACACAAGCATGGGGAAAGCCGGAGATAGATCTGTTCGCCTCGCCCCACAATCATCAACTGAAGACATTCTGCTCAAGGACTTACCACCCACAAGCTTGGAGGGTGGACTGACTCTTTCAGCTGGAAAGCTCTAAAAGTATATGCCTTCCCACCTCTCCCATTAATGTCCAAGGTTTTACTGGAGATCAGGGCAGAACAGCCAAGAGTGATTCTGATAGCTTCAGACTGGCCAAGGCAGCACTGGTACCCACTATTGAGCATGTCACAGACGAAACCATGGCCTCTTCCCCCTATGGCATCTTCTTCTGACGCAGAACAATTTCAAGATCATGCATCCCAACTTGAAAAGATTGCAGCTAACTGCCTGGAAAATTCCATAAACCCTCCTCAAATTAACTTATCACCGAGAGTAAAGGACATTATTGTGGAAGCTTGCCGGCCTTCCACAAGGAAGACATACTCAGCGAAATGGAAAAGATTTCTCATTTGGAACACAACAAAAGGCTTAGATGTGACAGTGGCGAGCATGGCACATATTCTGGAATACTTAGCAGAATTGTTCCACAATGGCCTGATCTATTCTTCCATTAAGATTCATGCCTCAGCAATTTCAGCAGAATACAATGTTGATCCACCTATCTTCTCGCATCCTCTCCTCAGGCAATTTCTGAGAGGAATCAAAAACATCAATCCTCCAAGGAAACCCCCTTTACCTACTTGGGATCTCAACTTTGTGCTGGAGAAACTAACACTTCCTTCCTTTGAACCAGCAGCATCAACGGATCTACAGTTTCTGTCTTGGAAAACTGCATTCCTTCTGGCCATAACTTCAGCAAGAAGAGTATCTGAGTTACAAGCTTTAATGGCAGTACAGCCATTTCTTATCTTCCATCAGGACAGAGTTTCATTGAGAACCAATCCTACTTTTATGCCAAAGGTGGTATCTAGGGTATCCCTGAACCAAGCTATTCACTTGCCTACATTCTTCCCAAATCCACAAAATAAAGGGGAAAAACTTCTACACACTCTGGATATACACAGACAACTACGCTACTCGGACAGAACTAAAAGTTACAGAAAGACTGACCAACTCCTTGTAGCATGTGCTGCTGGGGTACAAGGAAAAGCAATTTCCAAACAGACAATTTCAAAGTGGATAGGAAATTGCATTCGATTTTGTTTCTCCTTTCATGGAAAGACGGTTCCTGCAAACATCAGGCCTCATTCCACGAGGGCCACAGCCACCACTACAGCCTTCCTAAGAGGGGTGGCTACCAAGGACATTTTAGAAGCTGCTACATGGAGCTCCGTGCATACATTTGCCAAACATTACAATTTACCTTTATACTCCAGATCCAGAGCAGGTTTTGCTACAGCAGTCCTGCAGGGTATCTTAACTACACCATCCTTTTCTTAGTACATCCTCCCCCAGATTGGCTATGGTATTCTACCCATATGTTATGACTGCAGATGCATCCTTGAAGGACAGTACAGTTTTGTACCTACCATAAATGTAGATGTCCGATAGGTATGCATCTGCAGTCAGGTTTACCCTCCCTCCTTTCCCTCTGTGGTATTCCTAGGGTGCTTACCCCTCCATTAGCTAGCTGGGGGATCTATTATGGTGTATTTGTTTGTATATATATATATGTATATATTTTGGAAAATGTTTGGAATTTATTGCATTCCTCCAAATTTGGCCTTCCTAGAGGGCACCTGGCATCTGGGGCAAGAAACACTGAGGAAAATGGCGTCGGCTGATGCTTTTATACCCCAGACGCTCTGACATCGGGGAAAGTGCGACATCAGCCGAGGCCAGACCCAGACTTTGGAATCCGGCCGACCGAAGGGCTGCCTGAGGCAGGACAACCCATATGTTATGACTGCAGATGCATACCTATCGGACATCTACATTTATGGTAGGTACAAAACTGTACTTTCTGCCAAGAATCCTCTTCCTTCTGACAAAGATTCCAGAGATCTGGACAGATGGGGTAAGAAAGTATACATCTCTGCAACCTTAGCTGTCAGACCATTCAGTTGTTAGTTCCATATATTAAAATATCAACAACACACTTTGGAACAATTAAAACAGATGATTGCTACCTTTCCTGAAGGTGCCAACTCAAAAGAGCTGGCAGAGTTACTACACTCTGCTTGTCAAGTGGCCAGACACTCATTACAATGTGGATATGATGCCCTAGAAGCCTCTAGCAGGGCAGCAGTGGCAGGATCTGTTATTAGAAGACATGCATGGCTGAAGGAACACCCTCTCCCTGATCATGTCAAGTCTAAACTTATTGATGCACCCTTAGATGAGGAACGCCTGTTTGGGGGAAAAAGCAGAAGAGGTGCTTAAAAAGATGTAAGACAAAGCATAAATCTATGCAAACAGTAAAATATTTCTTTCAAGTTCAACCTCCAAGATTCAGCGGGAACTTTCTAAATACTGGGCCTTCCCTGCACCTAGCAGACAGGGCCATGGTAAGCCCCGCAGGGACAGGCCATCCAGGCCCCTATCCCAGGGCCAGCAAGAAGCAAACAATGGACCACTTCCATCTCTAAGGCAGGGGGTTCTAAGCCAAGCTTCTATAGTAAGCACTCACAGTGACTCTCCCTCTCCCACTGCCCTCCTTTCACTCATTAAAAACTAGGAGGAAGGCTCACCCTCTTCAAGGACAGTTGTGTATCTATAACCAAGGACCAGTGGGTCTTAAAAATCATTTTTCAGGTATTACAGATTCTCCTTCAGCAAACTCCCTATTCCAAGAGGGTACCCAGACCTCCACCCCAAACCAGTGGGCAGAGGCATTGAAACAGGTCCAAACTCTAATATCCCAGGGGCAGTAGAACCTGTCCCTCCAGATCAAACAGGAAAAGGTTTTTACTCCAGACTATTCCTTATTCCCAGAAAAGAGGGTACTTTGCATCCCATCCTGGATCTATCCAAACTGAACACCTCCTTAGTGGTCCCTACATTCAAAGTGCTAACCATGCAGCAGTTCCTGCCTATGCTCTCACAAAATGCCTGGCTTGTGACACTAGATCTAAAAGATGCCTACCTCCACATCCCCATTAGGGAATTGTGCAAAACATTTCTGTGCTTCAGAGCAGGCTATCAACACTTTCAGCTGTCTGCAGTGCCCTTTGGCTTATCTACTGCTCCCAGAATATTCACTAAATGCTTAGCCCCGGCTGTAGCATTCTGCAGACAGAGAAATATACAGATTTACCCTTACCTGGATGACTGCCTTATTCAGGCAGACTGCAAAGTAAAGTTTCTCCAGGACCTTCTCTTTGTCAGATCACTCCTAAATTTCCTAGGGTTCACCATCAACAGGAAAAAAGCAAAGCAAAACCCCAGCAGAAAAATTGTTTTCCTGGGAGCTATGCTAGACAAAGCAACCCAAATGTCCTTCCTATTCCCAGAAAAGCAGGGCTTCCGGCCTCTCTACTTCATCCAGCTGGCTTCCAGAAGTCACCTCACTTCAAGGAAGTTCCTGCAAGCCCTGGGATACATGGCATCTTGCATCCTCTTCATTCCTCTCGCCAGGCTTCACATGAGAAAACTTCAGTGGTACTTAACCTTTGGTGTCGGCACTCTCAGTCCCTAGAGACCACTCTCCCTCTGATCCCTTGTGTAAGGGCTAAAGTTCTCTGGTGGGCAGAGGTCTGTGCCATGAACAAGGGTCTTCCCTTCATCCTCCGCCTTTCCAGCCATCACCACCAACATTGCTTGGGGCGCTCACCTAACAGGCAGGTGTACCCAAAGCCTTTGGAATGCCCAGCAACTCCACTTGCACATCAGCCAGAAAGAAATGGCAGTGCAAAAGGCTCTGACTTCCTTCCAACCCCATCTCAGGCCAGGGGTCCTCCTTATAAAAACAGACAACACCACAGTAATGTGGTACATCAACTAGCAGGGGCGGGCACCCAATCTTACCCCCTGTGCAGGTTAGCCTTGAGTCTCTGGCTTGCAGCCACCTCCATGGGCTACACCTAATTGCCCAATACTTACCAGGGATCATCACACTGGCAGACCACCTATGCAGAAACTTACTGGACCCCCATGAATGGCAGCTCCACAGAGAAATCTTTCTGCAAATCACCTCGGAGTGGAGGACCCCAGAAATGGACCTCTTTGCCTCGCACCTCAACCACCAGCTGCACAAATTCTGTACCAGGGAGTTTCACCTCCTAGCATGGAGTGTGGATATTTTAACCTTCCCCTGGAGCTCCCTCTTTGTGTATGCATACCCTCCTGCCCCTTATTCCCAAGGTTCTGATCAAAACAAGAGAGGAGAGAGAAAAGGCCATCCTCATTGCTCCAGATGGGCCCAGACAGCATCGGTACCCCTTATTAGGCAGTCTGACCTTACAGCCCCCAAAGCTGCTTCACCTGTTGTCAGACCTCTTGACCCAGGGGAGGGGAAAGGTACTGCACCCAGACCTACAGACTCTCAAACTTTCAACATGGCTTATATACTAAAAACTAAAAAGGAATCCCTGTTAAGCAAACAGGTCCTGGCCATCATCTACAGAGGCCCGAAGGCCCATCACAAGAAAATCATGTGCAGGAAAATGGAAAAGATTCTGCTCCTGGAAACAATTTAAAGGGTCCAGTACCTCCCAAACTTCCATTCCTCTCATCCTGGATTACCTAGCAGAGTTGCTGAATAGTGGCCTCTCTTTCTCCTGTATTAAAATCCATGCCTCGGCTAACTCTGCCCATTATGATTCAGACACACCCCTTTTCTTTCATCCTTTGATTAAGCAATTTCTCAGAGGGGCTTCTAATGTCAGGCCTCCCAGAAGGCCTCCAATGTGGGACCTGAATTATGTGTTGGAGAAACTAACTTTACCTTCTTTTGAACCTGCCGTTCAACAGAATTGAAATACCTCTCTTGGAAGACTGCCGTCCTACTAGCTATCACCTCAGCCAGAAGGGTCTCGGAACTTCAAGCTCTCATGGCTGTCAAGCCTTTCATAATTTTACAAGCAGACAGTCTCCATGAGGACTAAACCCTCCTTTATGCCCAAGGTGGTATCTTATGTGACCCTTAACCAGGCCATACACCTTCCACCTTCTTTCCCAACCCTCAAAACAAGAGGGAAAGAATTCTACATTCACTAGACATGCACTGACAACTCAAATACTATCTGGACTGTACTAAGCCATTCAGAAAAACACCTCAGCTTCTTGTAAGCTTTGCCCCAGGGGCAGAGGGGAAGCCCATCTCCTAACAAACCATTTCCAAATGGATTTCACTGTATCCATTTTTTCTACAGGCTACATGGGAAACCCATCTCTAAGTCTATCCATTTCCACTCCACTAGGGCAACCTCCACTTTCACTGCCTTCCTCAGAGGAGTAACCTACCAGGGACATCTTGGAAGCAGCCACCTGGACCTCTGTCCATACCTTTACAAAACATTACCACGTACCTCTTTTCTAAGTCTAGGGCAGGGTTTGCCTCTGCAGTTCTGCAGGGCCTCCTGACCCATAACTAGGACTCAACCTATCCTTCCCACAGGTGATGACTACAACGGTGAAACACAAAGAACATAGTACAGTTGTGTACACTTGCCATAAATGTAAATGTTCGAGTGTATTCACTGTTGCAGTCTTGGTTTCCCTCCCTCCATCCCCCATTTAATATCTTCCCCTAGGGGGACACAGGCTTCCCAAGGTGGCTTTTAGCCACCAGGACCACTTTTCTCTTTTCCCTTGTGCTTCTGACTGGTTAGGGCAAGAAAAACTGATGTAATGATGGCTGTCTTGCTTTATAGCACTGACGACCTGTCGTCAGACTACAGGCAACGGCACCCGGCACACAAAAATATTGACTCTGGTTGGTATTCGGGCCGACCGAGGGCTACCACAGCAGGGATAACCCACAGGTGATGACTGCAACAGTGAATACACTTGAACATCTACATTTATGGTAAGCGTTACACAACTGTACTTTCTTCTTTTCATCATCATCTTCTTTTGGCTGTTCCCGTTAGGGGTCGCCACAGCAGATCACCTGTTTCCATTTCTTCCTGTCCTCTGCATCTTGCTCTGTCACACCAACCACCTGCATGTCCTCTCTCACCACATCCATAAAACCTTATCTTAGGCCTTCCTCTTTTCCTGTTACCTGGTAGCTTCATCCTTAGCATCTTTTTCCCAATATACTCAGCATCCCTTCTCAGTACATGTCCAAACCAACGTAATCATGCCTCGCTGGCTTTGTCTCTAAACCTTCCAACCTGGGCTGACCCTCTAATATACTTATTCCTAATCCTGTCCACCCTTGTCACACCCAGTGCAAATCTTAACATCTTTAATTCTGCCACATCCAGCTCAAACTCCTGCCTTTTTGTCAATGCCACTGTCTCCAACCCATATAACATAGCTGGTCTCACTACCCTCTTGTAGACCTTCCCTTTCATTCTTACAGGTACTCATCTGTCACAAATCAGTCCTGACACTCTTCTCCACCCACTCCATCCTGCCTGTACTCTTTTCTTCACCTCTCTTCCACACTCACCATTACTCTGAACTATTGACCCCAAGTATTTAAACTCATCCACCTTCACCACCTCTACTCATTGCATTCTCACCATTCCTCTATCCTCCCTCTCATTCACACACATATATTCTGTCTTATTCCTGCTGACCTTCATTCCTCTTCTCTAGATACTTTCTTCTTTTAAAGTCAGTAATTGAAATTTCAAAAAAGGAATAAGACAATGAGGCAGTTTCCAGATTTTTGTTAAGCAAACTGCAACATTTGTACAGTATGTAACTTTATCCTATTTAAAAATGGTTTATGCATGCAAGGGTATTGGACATTTAAGTTATTTTGTTATAAACAGTGAAAACAAAGGAAAACCATTGTAAAATGTAACATGAGTATTTTTGAGGCATATAAATTAACGGTGCAGTGTACGATAACCACGGGTTCATTTTGCTGTGTGTGGGTCATTTCAGTGCGTCAGTCTGGTAAGTTCAACATGTATGTAAGACTGATGACCACCAGTGGTGGCTCCAGGTTCCTTTCCCCTGCACAGTAGGGGCACTTCTAGATGTATGACTTAAAATAAATGAGAGAGCTGTCTAGACCCCTGTCTGCTCAAAGTTCAAAAAACAGGTCTTCCACTTGTTCTGTAAATGTAGCAGAGCTGTTCCTTCAACTGTAACATGAAAGCTTGCAATCATGGCAGCATACAAATCACTGCCAACACCTGCTCATACTGCAGTAGAACTCCCTGACAGCTTGTCAGCTGGGCAGCCTTCTCCATCATATCTCTCAACTGTACAGATTTTTACAGACTGTCCAGATTTTTTGCATCATATTTTTGGACTGTTCTTTAAAATCTGTGGTTTTCTGGCAAATTGCTTAGGATTGAGGTAACTAAATAATAACGTACATTTGACTTTCAGTTTTCACGTTCTTCAGAAAAATGCATGCTAACAAAACTTTTGCTATTCTATCACCTTTCTAAGTTTCTCAGAGGCTCGGACAACCAAGGATCCAAAATCTTCAGTTTATTAATAGCAATATTTACCAAAAAGTAATGTTCACCAAAAAGTAAAAACAACAGCAACAACAGATGGTTAAGCGCTTTCGTCTGCAACCCGTCAGACTTCCTCAGAACCATGTTTGCTAGCACATCTCCCTATTTAAATAAATGTTGACGCCAATAGTTCATGACTCCGTATTGTTTCTTAGAGAAACACAGTATTACAAGTGCTTGTACATTTATATATCAAACCATCGCTGATGCTTGCCAAATTGGATAAATTAATTAAATTCTTTGCATCAGTTTAAAAATGCAATCCACTCATTAAAAACAGTACAATACACAAAATGTGTAAAACCATATGGTATGTTAAAAGAGAATGTATAAGCAGTGCAAAATACAAAGTAGGATAAAAATAAAAACCAATATACAATATACGACTACTAAAACAACCCCATTGTTTCTACTTCCTATTTAAAAACCTAGTCTCTACTAACATGAAAAAATTCAATGTGTGTACAAGTTGTGGAATAAAAGTTGATAAAAAGGGATTAATAATAAAGATAGTAAGATGTATACAGAATGCAAAAATACAAATGGGTAAAGTTCATACAAGTACTCCAAATATATATATACCATTCCCTAAAAACTACTTGGCCAGCTCGTTGGTAATATGACCAAAGTAAATGTGTTGCTGGCCAATGTAATTTAGACACTGTTCTATTATAAGTAGAATAGGTAGCTATGAATAGGAATACCTACGAGACAACCTATAAGGTTCTAAAATTTTTCGTAATGTACACTAAGAAATACTCTATGACCTATAACCTGTAATTCTTGGTGAAGGAAAATAGTGAAATACATACATTATGAGCAATTATAAAAATCCTAAAATTCAGACCAAAAAATGCCCTATCATTGTAAATATGTGCAAATACATATATATATATATATAATTGAATATATGTAGAATATAAATACACATAAATAAATAAAAACTAGATATAATTGTAAATACACATAGCTAAGGTACTTCCAAATGTGGAGCATGTAGGCAATGTAATTTTATAAACACTAGTAAGGTCATAAAATTAAACAACGCCACCAGAACATACATTAAAGGAGGCACTGGGAATTGCAATACACAGAGAGTAGTCTATCTTGCTACATGTATATCCTGTTCAGCTTACTATATAGGTAAAACTGAAAGGAAGTTAAAAACCAGGATATACGAACACCAATACAAGATTAAAAAACAAGATACGAACAATGCATTGAGTAGACACATCTGTGAGAAAGGAACTACACACAGTTTTAGATATTCAATTATAGATCAAATTGAAACAAATAGTAGTGAAGGGAATTGGAAGAACAGATTATCTGCACTTGAAAGCAGATGGCAGATATTATGTGATGCAACAACTTACCCAGGGATAAACGACTTTATTAGTATAAAACCTTTCCTACAGTTAGACAGTTAAGCACTGGTTAGGTTCTTTACACAACCATTTTTTAGATGTTTTGAAGGCTATCTGGTTGTTTTAGCTATGTGTATTTACAGTTATATCTAGTTTTTATTTATTTATGTGTATTTATATTCTACATATATTCAATTATATATATATGTATTTGCCCATATTTACAATGATAGGGCATTTTTTGGTCTGAATTTTAGGATTTTTATAATTGCTTATAATGTATGTATTTCACTATTTTCCTTCACCAAGAATTACAGGTTATAGGTCATAGAGTATTTCTTAGTGTGCATTACGAAAAATTTTAGAACCTTATAGGTTGTCTCGTAGGTATTCCTATTCATAGCTACCTATTCTACTTATAATAGAACAGTATCTAAATTACATTGGCCAGCAACACATTTACTTTGGTCATATTACCAACGAGCTGGCCAAGTAGTTTTTAGGGAATGGTATATATATTTGGAGTACTTGTATGAACTTCACCCATTTGTATTTTTGCATTCTGTATACATCTTACTATCTTTATTATTAATCCCTTTTTATCAACTTTTATTCCACAACTTGTACACACATTGAATTTTTTCATGTTAGTAGAGACTAGGTTTTTAAATAGGAAGTAGAAACAATGGGGTTGTTTTAGTAGTCGTATATTGTATATTGGTTTTTATTTTTATACTACTTTGTATTTTGCACTGCTTATACATTCTCTTTTAACATACCATATGGTTTTACACATTTTGTGTATTGTACTGTTTTTAATGAGTGGATTGCATTTTTAAACTGATGCAAAGAATTTAATTTATCCAATTTGGCAAGCATCAGCGATGGTTTGATATATAAATGTACAAGCACTTGTAATACTGTGTTTCTCTTTAAGAAACAATACGGAGTCATGAACTATTGGCGCCAAAATTTATTTAAATATGGAGATGTGCTAGCAAACATGGTTCTGAGGAAGTCTGACGGGTTGCAGACGAAAGCGCTTAACCATCTGTTGTTGCTGTTGTTTTTACTTTTTGGTGAACATTACTTTTTGGTGAATATTGCTATTAATAAACTGAAGATTTTGGATCCTTGGTTGTCCGAGCCTCTGTGGATGCGAGTTGCTGACGACACCACTGGTCAGGTGTTATTTAGTTGGATTCACTGTTTACCTTTCTAAGTTTATTTTATTTATTTGAGCTTTGTTTACTGGGAAAGTCTGACTGGGCAAGAGCCCATTTTCAGCAGTGGCCCTGAGTGATAAGTTCCAGGAGAAAAGTAACAGATTTTCATTAAGTTTACATAACTTGTTACATAGCAATATATGAGGTAACACAAAGGTATGGAGTTACACATTAAAGGATAGAAAAAAACTAGTATTTACATTATTGGTTAGTACAAATTTATTAACAGTTACAAGAATAAGGTTGCTATGATGCGCACAACATTTGAGTGATTGGTATAAAAATCAAGTACAGCGTTCAATGAGAGTAGTAATTGTAGAGAATTTGTTTTAAACTTGTAGAACAGGATAAAACGCAGGAGAGTAAGAGAATAACATGGAGGGAGAAGTAGAGGGAAATGATTGTAAAGAGTAAAGTGGGGGATGAGTAGGGAGGAAAAGTAGGAGAGACATGGTTGGGGAAAAATGTAGGTTCTTTTTTTTTTTCCAATAGTAATTCTTTATTACTTTTACTATTGTTCATACACATAATTGAGCGTGATATACACAGGTAGTTTCCAAAAAAAAAATGTAGGCTCTAGGGATAGATGATTATGGAGCAAGGGAATAGTGGAAGGCGAGTCAAAAAGTGGCACAATAAGTAAAATGGAAAAGACAGAGCAGGCTATTAGAGAGCGATGATAACTTAAGGAGGTAGAAAGTAAAAGGATGAAAGCCAAATAGAGGGAAAAGGGGGGATTTAAGGTGGTGAAGATAATTGTGGAGTTTCATCTGAAGTTCAGGGAGGAGGATTAGTGAGAAAGGCTAATAAGCAGAAAATAAGGGATTTAGCCTGGAGTAGATCATGAACAGAGCTAGGTATTGATTAGGTGAGCTTTAAGTTGCTTTTTGAACTGTTTAGGGTTTGGAGCAGTTAAGATGGGTTGATTCATATTGTTCCAAATTTTGGAGACAATTGGAATAGAGAGAATCCCCAGCAGTGTTAGATTTTGAGACCAGTAGTAGGGAGTTGTTTGAGGATCAAATAACTCATTTATTAGAATAGGGCTGAAGCAGAATCTGGAGTGCAGGACATTTATCTGGTCAGTTTAATACTCTATGGGTAATTACAAGTTGAGAACAGGTTAAGTCGTTGGTTAATCTTAACCAGCAGAGGTGCCTTAGAGCAGTGCAGTGGTGGGATTGGTGTGGGGAGTTGCAAATTTGGCTGTTTTGTTGCTGCAGGGATCTAGTTTAGCCAAGTCTGGAGCATTTCACCCCGAGTCTCCACTGAAAATAGGTTGTCCTAGTCTGACTTTTCCAGTCAACGAATGTTAAACAAGTAAATCAAATAAATGTCTGTTTTCTTTAGGTTGATGAAAATTGGAAAAGTGTAAAGCAGATATGAGTGTAGGTGGTTTTTTGGCACTAAGACTTTCTAGTGCTGAAGGTGAGGTATGGTGTGATTCTGAATAGAGTTCCTAATTGTGTGCGTGTGTTAATGATCTAAGATAAATGTTTATTGCATTTTATGTTAATGAGAACATGTAGGTTTGTTTGGGATACAGCAGCTATTATGGCATTTTTAGATAAGAAGTGAGGGTGGGAAGTCTGAGGATGTGTTTTGACCCAAAAGTATTAGTTTAGTTTTGTTGGGATTAAGAATTAGTTGCGAGTGAGAGAGCCAAGATGCTATAGCTGAGAAAGACTGAGTTATTTCTTGGAGCTGTGGAAGGGAAAGAACCGCACAGATTAATGTAGAGTTGTCAGCATACTGTACAATAGAGGCGAGGCAAGTAGTAGTGTACAGTTTATTGGTAAAAATACTAAAGAGCAAAGGACCTAAGATTAAGCCTTTGAGAGCACCCATGGTGACAGGCAATAGAGTGGAGAAATCATGGTACCATTTTGACAGCTTGTCGGTGGTCACATAGGTAGTTATGGAACCATGCAAGACACGAGTGGCTGAGTTTTAGGGTTGAAAGTTCAGTGAGGAGTTTTTGATGGGAGACCGTGTTGAGGGGTTTAGACAAATCCATAAAAATGAAGGATACTAATTTACATTAATTTCTGTATTGGTTGATTGTATTCGTGAAACTTAGAAGGGCAGGAGTAGTAGTAGTAGTACTATGATTGGGCGGGAAGCCATGTTGAGTATTTGTTAGGAGATTGTTATTTATGAGGTAGTTCATGAGATGGGTGCGAATGCATTTTGTTAGTATTTTGGCCAGAGGAGATAGAATTACTATTGGCCTGTAGTCAGAGAGTTCTGTAGGGGTCCCATCTTTGTGTAGTGGGATGATGCAAGTTATTTTCCAAATTGTGGGAATGTATTGCTCTGTGATACAGTGATTAATTATAATGGAGAATGGGATAGGCAGTAGCATCAGCTCCTAGCTTAAGGTATTCTGTAGGCAAGTTATCAGCTGCTAGAGTCATAGGCTTAAGTTTAAGCATTTTTTATAGTGTTAGTTTGGATATGTATGAAGAAGGTGCTGGTAGTTTCATTGGATTCTGTTAGTATAGTTAGAGGAGCATTAATGTTGGACTTACTAAGTGAAATAATGGCGTTCGTGAAGTATTTGTTAAATTGTGCAGCTATATTGTCTGTATTACTAGTTGCTAGATTTGGTGCTGAAGGTTGGCCAGGTTGGAGAAGTTTTTTTTATATTGGACCAAAATGTTTGTGGGTTGCTTTGATGTTTTTGTTGTGTCACTGTAGTTTGCTTTTTTGTAATTTTTAATCTGGATTTTGGCTTTATTTCTCTGATAGCGGCGGTAGTATTATGCCCCGGCTTTGTCCCTTAGTTTAAGTAATTGTTTGCAGTTTTTAGTTGGCCACAGAGTTTAATTTGATTTTATCTTTATGATTTTACTTAGTGATAGCCTGCTTAATATGTTTAGGAAAATATTATTGAAATAATCTACAGCAGTATCCAGGGGAAGTGATCTTAGTGGCATCCAGGAGGATGGATATGAATGTTTGAGAGTTAGTTGTTTTTATTGCCGATTTGCTGATATTTTTTTTTGGGGGGGGGGGTGTGAAGGCATTATCTGAGTAGGTAAGTAGGGATTTGGTTGCTGATGCTATCAGAAAGGCAGCCGTAGTGATGATTACGTGTTGGTTTTAGTCAAAATCCAGTCTAGAATTTATTGCCTTTTTGTGATTTTTATCAATTTTTGTTGGTGACAAAATTACTTGAGTGAAACCGTGAAGGTTATCTGAGCCACAGGTGGCCCAGTCAGTGTTGAAGTCACCCATTATGATTGTTTCCTGGGGAAAAGTTAAGGATGACCATTGGAGAATTTCCTCAGTGGTAGTGGGGCTATGTGATGGTGATATGTTTGTTGGGATTTATTTTGAGTTTAGTAAATATTTCAACATTGTTAAATCCTGGGGAATTTGATTCTAAAAATTCTAATTTGAGACTTTTTATAAATCATGGCTATTCTCCCTCCATGCTTATTTAGACTGTGAAGTCGATGAGTGTTATAACCTGGGATTAGTATTTCATTGTTTCTGGTTTTAGCCAGGTCTCAGTTAGAACTGCTGTATTAGGGGGGGGAAGTGAGAGACGAGCATGGAATTCATGTCTCTTGTTAACTGGGCTCCTAAGGTTCATGTTTAGGAGAAATAGATCAGATCCTTTAGGGAAGTATTGATTACCCTGTAGGGTTGTATCTTAGGTGGGATGTAACCCTCTTTTTTGATGTGACCAGGATTTGGGTAAATGTCACCGCTAAGTTTGCGATGTGGTGTTGAGTGTGTGAATGGGTTTGTGAGATTTAGTATTAGTTTAATATATTTGTAAAATAATTTGGATGTAGTATATTGATTTGTGTATCTATATGAAGTGTTCAGTATTGTTAGTGGAGTGGTGCTATATAAATGTTAGTGTGATTTGTGTGATGAGAGAAGGGGAATGAGGAGGTAGGTGAGGAGAAATTGGTGACTAGGTGATATTGATAAGATTTTGAGTGGTGGCAAACAGGAATAACGGGTTAATTATATGCAAGAATAACATTTTGGAGGTAGGGATGGTGGAAAGAAAAATGTATTAATTTAGGGGGGGTAGATGTCTAGGTGGATTTGGAGTGTGGATATTATAAACTAGGAGACTGATGGATTGAGTTAATTATATGGAGGAGTTGGTTATATGGAGGATGGTGGAAGAGTTATTAGATGGGTTAAGTATGGGTGGAGTGTATGTGGAGCATATTGATTGGATAATTGGAGGTAGTGGGCATAGTAAGGTTAAAATAAATATAGATGTACTTGGGGGATGGGTGGAAATTGGAAGTAGGGTAAGGAAGCAGAGTGAGTCCATGTGAAGCGAGAGTGAATGGAGCAGGCAGGCTGGACCCTGGTCGAGGCTGTTTGTCAGGCTGCAAAAACAATTTGGAAGCCACTTAGGTTTTTTGTTCTGCTATTGCATTGTATCTGAAAACTGCTGGCTGCAGGAGAGGGGAGTTCTATGGAAATAGTGAAAGCTTAATGCGAATGATTAGCTAAGTAGTGTGCCAATTAAAAATAATAGAAAAATCATAGGGATTAAGGACAGGAGAACTGACAGTTGTTCTGCCATAAATGATGCTAAAAGAAGTATATAGTTTTAACTTTAGCAGACAAATGGAGGTAAGATAGGCCAGAGTACCTATTGATGCAGGGTGGGAGAGCTGGTATTACTATTAGCAAAATGTCCGACACTATTTTATAGCTGATCCTAAATAGAAAAAAATAGTCATTGGTTCGGAAAAGTAAGTGGGACAGAAACTAATGGGAAGGGATGGGAAAGAGTAGTTAGTCCTAGTGATGTGCAGTAGTCAATTATGGGTAACAGAAATAATGCTGTTACACTGTTAAATGTAAAACGCACATTTTCTGGTGGTAGC